>NC_134321.1:24355401-24560323 GCF_964195595.1 Calonectris borealis | reverse complement strand
CCTTTTTTGGCTTCCTGTTAGTCTTTCAAGCCTTGTATTATACCCTGCAAAATATCATGGTGTTTAGGCAGTTCTTGCTCCAAACGCCTGACAGATTTTAATGAAAACAACATTTAAAAAAATAGCTAGCTGTTAGTATCTGATATCTTCTTAGTTCATGACTCCTGATAGGTGTGAAGTCTAGGAAAGAAACTGACCTTTTTTCTTTATATTATTTTCTTTATATATATTTATATAATTCTCTGAATTATGCATTAAGTTGTTTTCTTGTGGTCTTCCGCCATAATTTCCTGCCTGATGCTTGCTCTTTATGTTTATGTGAACTACTTGGGAGTTGGGAGAAGACAGACAAAAAGGAGTTTCCATGATGCTCTTTGTGAATGACAGGACGGGATGCAGTAGAAAGGTATTTTCTACCTAAGGGCAAGAGACCTGTCCCACTTTCCCTTTTCAAAGAATAATGAGGTGGGTAAAAAAATCGAAGCATTAATTTGGAGAAAAAGCAAAGGAGATTTGAAGGGCCTGACAAACATCTAGCCTAGCAGCAGAACTGCAAAATTCCCTGCATCTTCCATTCATCTCTAAAATCAGTCATTGCTTCATGTGCTTCTATCTGCTAGTTCCCAGCAAGGCAACCTGTTTAAAATAACTTCATAATGTGTACGAAAATGGTGCTTTTTTCTATTATGAATGGTGCCTGTATAGAATTACTCCTCTGCAGCTGGACGTATCCAGTGATGTAACTGACACTGCAAGCTAATCTCCTGTAGTTCATTTTGTGTCCAGGGGTCATGATACATAATTTAGATCTGACCTGTTGCATACCCTGGCTCTTTAGTAGATCTATATTTAAATGACACTATTAATTCCATAGACCCATTCGGCATTTTGCAATATTTATGTTACAAAATCACTGACTTCCCATTAACTGCGACTTAGTCTGGGGCAATATAGGGCAGGTAAGGCTGGAAGGTCTGTTGTGATCATGGCTATCATGCACGTACAGACTGCATAAAAGTTTATACTGACTACCTGGACAAGGCTATGTGTTGGAGAGAAAGGAAGAAATAGACTTAAATCTGTTTTGGGTTATGGCTACCGCTGTGTCTAATATTAGAGACGGTTGTGGATGGAGGAGTTGGTTGGGCACACTCACTGAAAGATATTTGGGTAAGCTGAAACTTGTCAAAGTAATGTTTTGATTTGAGATTTAGTTGTAGCAGTACCATGGCACAATCAGAGAGGCAGGCCGTTAGAATATTTTTAGGGGCAGAAACAGGTATCTGGGGAAGAGGGGTTTACATTTGTGGGTGTATAATATGGGTACGATGGAGCGGCTTTCTGTATTGTAGGCAGATAACTAATTCTCTGCTACTTCAGAAACCATTTCGTGAATGATTACTGTTGCATAACACAGGGTGAGGAGGTTTATTGAATCCACTATATAATAGCCAGCTTGCATTGCAAGTGGCTGAAATTGCTCCGGAATAGCTTAAATTGTAGGTCTGCCTGGCAGCCCCTGGGAATCAGAATACATGGATGGTTATGCCAGTATCAAAGTTTTGAAAGTGACCTGAATATTTTGATTTACTACGAGCTTTCATGAAAAGCCAATGATCAAGGCAAGTGATGGTGCCCTTCACTTCTAGTCAGTAGGTTCTAGAAAGACTTTTTGCCTATTCACGCAGAACGGGTTGTGGGCTTAATGCATGAAGCACGTAGGGAAATTGCTGGCCTCTGTTATTCAGAAGATCAGATTTAGCAATCACAATTGTCCATTTTGGATTTAAAATCTGTGAAACTAGTGATTAAAAATATTCTTTTGCTTAAGATGTGCTGGCTTGCTTGGCACACACATACTTGAAACAGACTTTTTGAGAAAGAGAAGGTTTCAAGCAGCATTGGACTGATTCCAGGAGGAAATGAGTAAGCTCCTACCTAGAAATATGCAGAAACATCTACGCAAATGGTTTAGCATTAAAATAGGGACGTCTGGAGTTTGTGAAAATGATCTGACCCAGGATATACAATTTAACAATACTCTTTTGGATTCATTTTTGATGCATTTAGCAGTGTAAGGCAGTTAATTTTTCTCAGTAAAGAACAAGTACTACCCGTTACGTAAATGCCTCTTCCATGCTGTAGTGCTTGCTTCCCCTGGGCTTGCTGTCCTTCACGCACTAACACATTTCTGTACAGTGCATTGTATTCACAGTACACATCAAATTAGCTGTACACTCAAGTAAACCTCTTACCTGCTCTATTCTGCATTGTGCAAACAGATATTCACATAAAGTGCTTTGTACTCTCTATTTAAGCAGCTAGCATGACTGTAGTGCAGATGTTAGGTAGACTGTGCCTGACAGGATGGCTTTAGGGAGAAGAGGGCCCTGGTGGCCTTGGCCTCCCACGGAAGGGAGATGGCTGGGGGGCTGCACTGCACTGACAAGGTGTCCAGAAGTGGCTGCGTCTCATCTGAATGTGGAGTCCAGAGCAATGGCACAGCCACACATCATCTGGAAACCAAAGAAATCTGCATAGGGTTGACGTCGCATGTCAGCACGCCATCTAATTACAAACCATGTGTACATAGATAACTGTGCGGTCTCCTAGCCTGGCCCATGGAGCAAAAAACTGTGATTTATAAAAATTATTGGCATTCCTCCCTGGAGAGTGTGTTGATCCTTTTTTTTTTTTTTCCAGATGATGACAGCCAGCCAGGTTGTCAGGTGGTTCTGCTGTTCTGTAATTCCGGAGCACATTTCCTGAGGAGATCTGGCACTCTTGGCTTAAGCTTTCTATTAACTCCATCCTGTAAAGACTGCTTCAGTGTGTGCTTACATTGCTGCATCTGCCTTTCCTGTAAAGGGACAGTATTCAAGAAGTGTTGCCACACAACGCTGCCTGAGAAACTAGTTTCAGCGTTTTATTTAAAATAGGAAATTAATGTCAAGAGTCTCAATAGAAGACACTCAATAGGAGGAAATAAAGCTCCTATTTTTATCCTCAGTCTTAGGTACTTCATAACTTCTACATTTTCAGGCTGAAATAGCTTAGCTTAGTCTATTTCTATATATTATTTTCTCCTTTTTCAAGTCCCAGTAAAATCACTGCATCTTTTTTTAACCACAGCATATATATGTGTGTGTGTATTTACACACTTCTACAATTAGAGAACACATGTTTTTTATGCAAAAGTTGTTGTGAAAAATTCTATAGCTGAAATGAGATGGGATATAAAGTTGCAAGTTTGGCATTGTGAGGCTGGTCTAAAAGTTCTGATGAGCTTGAACATTGTCTTTATTAAAACTGTTCGTGAAATGTACTGTGATGTGATTAATTGATAATTAATTATTTATCATAGCTGGTAAATTACCTAGCTAAGAGAAGCACATGTTTACATGCGTCTGAAGCTGTGTAACTTAGCTGCGTGCTGCAAAGTATGCAAATAACATACAAGTTTAAGAGGTGGTGCTGTGTTTTTAGAGCATATACAGGTAATTGACTTTAGAGATGCTGAATCTAGGTAATGAATGTGAGATCAGAAATCAGTTCCATCTGAATTTCCAAACTGTGTTGTCATTGTTTTATTCTAGCCAACAGAATCTTCTTATTATCATTACATTCTTTTTATAGATTTTATTACATAAAATAGATGGAGACTGATTTAAAAACCTCTATGTGCAAACTCTGGGAAATAATGGTTATTTTTGAAAGGTTAATTTAAACTTTTTTCATCAAATGTATACTCAGTGATAGGTCAGAGATGACACATTATCAGTAATACATGCAAGAACAATGAGTTTAAGGGAAAGGCAAGCCTAATGTATTTTCCAGATGCTGTCAGCAGAGGTGCTGCAGTGCTCTAGAAGAGAGAGTGGCAGGAGGTTATCTGTAAACATGAGTAAAGAATGCGTCTGTTTAAAATGCCAGGTCTTTGTACAGGTGTGAATCTGAATTGTATGTCCTTACATAGCTTGTCAACGATGGGCTAAATAAGAGAAGAATCAGGCCCTGTAGCTGCTATGGCAAAGTGTGATTCAATGAAAGGAATAATACAGTTAAATGAAAAGGCATCTGTGTATGGAAGTACTCCAAAATGTAATTCATAGAACAATGCATGCTATTGAAATGTAGTTTAAAAAAAAGAAAGAAAAAAAGGAAAAAAAAGAGCTGTTCAAAGGGTTCTTTTGTATCACAGACTCATGCTTTTAGGAGTAGTTCCCAGCTCACAAGATGTACGGGGAGAGGAGGGAGGAAGGAAGGAGAAAAGAAAATTTCCCTGTGAGGTAGAGCACCAGCTCCACAGGTGCTATGGCAGTGGTGAGGTTCCTGAGGTCCTGAAGCACTTACCCTGCAATGGACCGGAGGAAAGAAATGAAGAACAGAAAAGTAGACTCCATTGCCAAGGTCCACCCCATCCCCATTTGTTAGGTATTTTAGTAATTTTACTGCCTTTTAAAAAAAAAAGTGATCCTTGCTCGTTATCACGGTCTTCCAGCAGTCAAAGTTTTTAGAGGTCTTCTGTTGTAATAGGATTGTGACTGTGTGCAGGGCTGCACAGGCTGTAGGGCCTGAACCTGTTTGATTTTGTTTAGACTCTCCCAAGACTGAGTTCAAGTTCCAGTGTGTGCAATGGGATGAGTTTATGTGCATTACATGTGCACTTAAATACTGCAAAAGAAGCTTATTAGTGTGACTAATGTATGCAACAAGAGACATCATGTGTCTTGAGTATGCAAATAGAAAGGCTGTTTTCATTGTCAAGTAAGAGTGCCTAGTTAAGGTTGGTTTTTCCAGAATTTCTGGAAGTTGTATGTTCCTAGATTCTTAAGATAATTCAGGTTGAAAGAGACATCAGGAGGTCAGCTAGTCTAACCTCTTGCTCAAAGTAGGATCAGCTGTGAGATCAGACCTGGTGACAGGGCTTTACCGCAGCCTGGTTTTGAAAACCTCCAAAGTTGGAGGCTTTCTGGACAACCTGTTCCATTGCTTGTTCTCATGGTGAAAATGTTATTTCTACTGTCTAGTCTGAATCTTTCTTTTTTCAGCTAACGTCTGTTATCTTTCATCCTCCCATGAGGCACCACTGTGAAGAGCCTGGCTCTGCCTCCTTGGTGGGTTCTTTGTAGGTACTGGGAGGCTGCTACAAGGTCCTCTCAAATCTTCATGTGTTGAACAAGCCCAGTTCCCTCAGCCTCTCCCTCACAGGGCAAGTGCTCCAGTCCCTTGACCATCTTGGTGGCACTGTGCTGAACTCGCTCTAGGTTATTGATGTCTGGTTTGTATTGGGAGCCCAAAACTAGATGCAGTTTTCTACAGGTGGTCTCATGAGTGTTGAGAGGTACAGGGGGATAATCACTTCCCATGATCTACTGGCTGTGCTGCTGTTAACGCAGCCCAGGGTGTTGTTGGACCCTTTGCTGCCAGAGCACACTGCTGGCTCATGCTCATCAGTCTTGAAGTGTTTTTTTGGTAGTTTCTTTGTCAAGATAATGTTCCAACATATACATTTACAAATAGCAATTTACACCCCTTTCATGTTGTCTTTTTGCCAGTTTCATAGGCTGTCATGAATGAGTGGTTTAGAGGCCGCTTAAAGAATCACCGTCAAAGGTATTAGCGAAAGGTGATTTTAATAGAAATTTATAAAAGTGCGACTTAACAGAGTTCCGTGTCAAGCTTCACTCTATCATTTACTACGTGGATGAAACAGACAAAGGGAAAATCGAGTCAGAATAGAGCTAGAATGATTTATACAGAGACCGAAGTCACAAAAGGGTAAGGGAGACTCAACCTCCTGTTGAGTCACGAGGTTCAGAGGAGACCCCCTTGCTTTCTAAACTCCTGTTGGAGCTTAGGTACGGCTGGATCCACTCCTAGTCCCAGACTTGGTCAACGGTTTATGTCTAAGGATTAGATGTGTCTAGCAGCAGTCTAAGATTCATTCACAGTTTTAAGGTGAATCACAAGATTTTAGCAGCACTTAATCATTGACTGATTTAACATTTACAAAGTGAGTTAGTAGAGTCGACTACAATCACGACAGTGACTTAATTACAGATTCGAGATGGTAATATCCACACTATCCTTGCTCTCGGGTACCTCCATCAATTCACACACACGCGCACAGACGCAAAGATAGATAAATATACAAAGGTATACCTGTTAAAAATTCCCCTCGAGTCCAGTGAAATATTCACGTCAAATGTCTCGGCATTTCTCAGAGGGCGAGGGGTTGAGCCTCGAGGAGTGTTTCAGCCCAGGTCCCGTGGCAGTCGGTGACGGTCCTCCAAATACCGCAGACTCGAGAGTTTGTGAGCTCTGCGAGGCGTCCCGCTCCGAGGGAGATGCTGGGCGCAGCCCGCTGCGGTCCAGGAGAGCTCAAAGGCCTCACTTGGGTCTGCTGTTCATAGGGTCCCAAGATGATTGGCTTTAGCCATCTGTAAACTCCCGTCCTGGCCCCAGTCCACCGTGGTAGTTACTAAAATTCTCCAGATTCCAGTAACAAGGGAACCATTCCACTCGAGTTACGACTGAGACGAGGGTGTCAGGGGATGACAAATTATTCCCCACCTTGGCCAGGCAGCAGGAGCTCCTGGTAGGGTCGGTGCCGTTCCCCCACCTCAGCCATGCAAGAGTTCTTGGTACAGTCAAGGGACGCTTCACCGCCCAACTCATTACACAAAGGCCAAGTTTAACGGGAGTTTCTGAGATCATAGAGCGGCCCAGGAGATGGGGTGGGGGTGGAAATACACCACCACATAGGCAGAATTTTTTTTGAAAGCCAGGAATTTGACAGTATAATTTTTTGTTTGTTTGTTGAGGAAACCACATGAAATCTTTAGGTCTGGATCATTTAAAATGATACCTGCACAATTTGATTGCTGTTCATTACTGAGACACAGTTTAAAGTAGCAAGAGGAAATTCCACCTGAAATGTATATTTCAAGGCCAGAAATCACTATTAGGATCATTTTGCTTGAATTTCACTCAGCACTACTTACAGTTTGCCCAGTACCTGGTGGTTGAACCAGAGCACGTGTTTTAGAAAGACAGCTGGTTTTGTTTAAGTCCTTGGCACTGCTTTTAAAACTGACATTGAAGGTACTCGACAGCTTTGGGATGTGGTAAATAATCAGCTTATAGACTAGACTGGACTGAAACCATTAAATATGATACATAAGGAATTTTTTTAATCGACTTAGACCTGAAAGTGCCGAGTGCCTTCAGCAGAACTTGTAGATGCTTTCATTCCACCTGTGATCTTCAGTCACTCATTCCCCTCTGCAGTTACACTGAGTGTTATTGCCTGTCTGTTGAAACACAGATTTACGTTGGTGTTTTACTGGCAGACTAGCAGAAATACATTGCAAATGTTTTTTTCTCTTGGTCTCCATCTTCAAGAATACATATGTATGAAAGTGATTTGTTCTTTAGAGACCTGTTGCCTAAAGAAAGCAGCGCCATCTGGCTTTTTGTTTCTTCTGTCGACTGAATATTTGATGCAGTATATCAAAAAGATTTCCAATATAGCCAGTTTACTAGCACTGTGTTGCCATGTTTTCACTTCATTAGGTGCTTATGCTTGCAATTATTTCCCATTGTTGGCTTTTCTTCTTTTATTTGCTGAGTGACTTTTGTATTCTTATTAAATCTTGTGAGTAATCTTCTCTGACTTAAATATAATAATCAGGGAATTAAACCATCAGTCATTAATAGGTCATAAAATAAATAAAAAAGCTGTCAAGAATATCAGAATGTCAGTTACATAGCCCAGAGATATAAAAACATCTTTGTGTTTACAGGGTATTCGTTGTAATTCATTTGTATCTGCTTTTGTTGTAAGCTTTGTGAGGGGCTTACATGGAATATGATTTTAGGGTAACTGCCCCATTAAGATGCACATTTTACTTTTTAAACTTTGTTTGCTGTGTCAGTTTCTGCCGTCTGCTGAACTGCGCTGCAAACATCTCTATTTAATGTTCGCATTACTCATATGAAGAAGTTGAGCATCAATCCAGTGTTACAAACTGAAATACTGAGGTATAGAGAAAATGAACCAGAACTGATAAGTAATGTTTTAAATGGGGCATAGATAGATGGGGTTTAGATCCAAAAATGTGATTTTTAAAACCCCTGTCTCGTTGGAGATTAAAATCAATAGTTGTGCTTCTACCTAAAGTGAAGAACTGCTCGCATGGAGCATCTTAATGCTGAAGCCGGACTGAAATCTAAAGGCTGGTTAATTCATCTCCTTGAGGGCTCCGAGGATGGATCTCTGTTCCCCATCTACCCCAGGGCATGTGCAGTTTGTATTGACAAGACTGGGATCCCTCTAGAGTGCAGGGGTAAGATGCTACTTTACTTTAAAACATGGACTTTAGAGGAGGCAAGTTGGTAGTTCTAGATAAAAATCTGGAGTTATGCCCAGAAGTGGGAGGTCCAAGGTCTCAGCCCAACACGGAGCTGCTCAGTGGGTGCTTTGGGGAGCATGGGGAAAGCCAGTCTGAAATCACATTTTCCCTGATCCAGCAAATTTTTCCAGGTGTGGTGGCATGACTTCAGCGTGAGAGGTGCTGAGCGCCCCGACTAGCACAGTGTGAAAGCCATTGTTGCAGTCTTTGGGGCACTCTCTTGTTGGGAAAGGAACTGAACACAGCTAGGTACTCTAACAACTACACTGCTCCAGTTTAAAAGGGAAACTTCTTTATTTTAGAATAAAGAATTTCACCCATCTCTGCTGGGGGAAAAAAGTCATTCTGGTGTCTAGCCTATAGATCTTAAATGAAATAGAGTGACTTCTTACACTGTCTGAGGGCAGACGGAGGAAAAGTTGCTAGTTCAAACCATTTGCAAGCCAGGCATACCAATGAATCTGGGCCCCAAAAGGAAATCTAGCGTGCTGGCTACTTTGGATCCCTTTCTGATAGACCAGCTAGGTACCAAACACAGAATCCCCAGATCTGCTTTGGGATCAGATGCCTCAGGATGCAGTACTGCAGAATGCAAGTTCTGTACTGGATCTGGTTCCTAAGGGACCTTCAAGTGACTAAACACAGGCTGCATCAGTGCTTGGAGCAGAACCCAGGTGTCCTCATCTGCAGGCCTGCTCTTATTCACTGCCAGCCTCCACGGTTCCAGGGAAGGCTGTTTTTAAGGCATGGATGCAGGCAGAATTTAATCTTTTGGGCTAGAACTGTCTCTGTTGTAGGACTATACGTGAATCACTTCTGCAGTGCAGCTGGTTGCCGGGAGGTCTAACTGTGAAGCCCTAAATCTACCAGTCAGTGTGATGGATTGTAAAAGCGTTACAATAAAAGGGGAAGTCATTAGTCCCTTCTGAGGATTTCCTTCTTGAGCACGACCAAATCATTTTTCTGACTTCCTAAGTAGGCAGAAGGAGTGCGATATGAATTTATCTTTCTCTCTGGCATTGCTTTTCTGCAGGATTGATATACAAACAAGAGGTAATCAATGCCTGAGAGACAGGAAACGTTCTAATGCTGGGGCCAAGGCAACTGTGGTTTGGATATTGCTGCATGCTGCACTTCTAGGGACTTGGTTTTTATTTCAGAAGAGGAGCTCTAATGGTAGCGTGTAGGAATAATGGATGCTTATACCAACACACTGGGCAATCTCAGAACCTTTATAAAGGCATTGCTTCTAGATACTCAAAGTACAGGAATTTTGAAATGGTTAAAAAAGAAAAGTTTGACCAAGTAGGGGTTTCTGGATGAAGACAGAAATAACCACCTTCACATTTTTAGGAAAAGAAAACACAGAGTCTCAGTCTAGCTTAGAAATGCTGCATTTTTTTCATATCTGTGGCCTATAAAGATGAATCAGGAGGATGAGAAGGAAATCTATATCTGGACTCCTTAGTCTGGCTGCACCATGCGCTAGTCACTGTGTTCTAAAGCCCTAGTTTACAGTATGGTGTAAATATTTAAATTCTTGTCAGCAATTATAGTTAATCACTTTCTTGGTAAAGTAACATTGCGAATTTGCTCAGCAAATGCTTCTGCAATGGTGCTGGCTATATGAGAAGTGAAACATTATTTATTACTCTGAACATATACCTTCTTAAACAACTGCTGTCAGGATAAATACAAAATGTGAGAAATAAAACTGCTCTGATGTACTTAATTGCTGCTGGTCTGTCACTTACCCATCTAAAAATGCATTACTCTAAAACCTAGCAAACCTAGCATGAGGATGAAAAGCAAGCACTTAAAACTGGTGCTGTTTTCCAAACCAATTGACTGGAAATATTGTATGAAAATAAGGATTCAAATTTACCCCCATTTAAGGGATGTTGATTTCTGATTATATGTATGTTCCAAATAATTCTTGCCTTAATGCATAAAAAAAGACCAAAATTCAAACTCCTGAAAGCTTCAACTTTGAGCCCTTTGTGTCAGATCCATTTGCAGTATCAAAGCCAGACACCAAGATGGACTTTAACATCCTGATTCAAAAAAGCACTAAATTTTTAGGTGTTCTTAACTGTTTTTCAGACTAAACATATTCAAGTACATTTTTTTTTGTTTTGGTGGAGGTTTAAAAGCAGCTATATAATAGGATAAAATGTAAGAGATATGTGTATGAGCTAGCATGTGAAGAGATCCATCTTGTTCTGTTCTTCCAGAACAACAAGGTCGTTAGGAAACTAAATGAGATATTTATGTCCATTTTCAGTGAGAGAGGTGAGACCAATGTGCTCTCAAAGTGGCTTTCCAGGAATTCAATGTTCTTTGGTAACCTTAGGGCAAAGTCTGAAGATGAGTTCACAATTTTAATCCTTCAAACACTCACAACACCCTGCCGCCAGATGGTATTTATCCAGGTCATAAAGAAAACAATGCAAAATAGAGATTGCCACTATTATATGTGATGAATTATTGGAAACCAGCTTCGAGGATTTTATTATTGTTATTGAAACAGCTCCATTTTATTAAAGAAAATTTAATCTACTAAGTACATAAGCTTGTCTGTCACTTTATCTGACTGTCTACGCCACAACATATTTTCTTCTTTTTTCCTTTTTTTTTTTTTTTTTTAATAAATCTGTCACAAGCAGAAAGGAAAGGGCATCTTTGGTCAGTGGTCTGAGTAAGTTTGTCCTGATGCTGTTCAGGATACAAAATACATGCTTATATTACGATGTTGTAGTAGTGATCCCAAGAAATTATTTGCTTTGTTTTTAAGTGGTGTACCTCACCATGGACAGTATTACTGTCCATTCAGGAAATTAATTGAAAGTATGATTAAGGACAGTTACACAAGACTTGGAAAAAATATAGCCCCATAGAGCCCAAACAGCACAACTTAACCAAGAGCATGTTGCAATTCCTTAACCTGTTTTGATTCTTTGAAAGGATTTGAAAATGGCTGATGTGTTTAACTTACATTTTTCACAAAGTTTTTAACAAAGATATCTCTTAAAGCTCTCAAGTAATTGGAGGAAGGAGCCGAATTGCATTGCGAGTTAAACCCTGGTTAAGTAGCTGGAAACAAAGTCAGTCATAAAACTCTTTCTGTAAGTAATACTGCGTCAGTGCTGAGGTCCAGGGTATTTGCAGTTTTGGGCAGGGTGTGGGGGAAGCTGCTGCCTCTCTGCCAGGAGCGCGTTTTCCGCATCCCTCGGCCTGGGAGCCGCTGCTGGCGCAGAGCAGAGCGGGCGGCCGCTGCCCTCCTGCTCCGAGACCAGGGAGGAGTGGTGCGGCAGGGTGCGCCAGGCTTTCCCTCCTGCAGGACCTTCGTGCCGTCACTTCAGATGGGCTGTGGGTAACACGGACAATAAGCTGCTTGTATGCAGCGGCCATGGGATACCGTGGTATCACTGCCCCTGCCGAAGAGTTGGACCTGCACTGAAACAAGAAAGCTACTCTCAGTGTTTCCAGTATAAGTTAGAAGCCAGAAATCAAGGGTATGGTGAAACCCGCCTTCAGAAAGTACTCAAAGGATACAAAAGTCTTCTTAATAAAGGTAAACCAGGCCTGTAGACAGTACATTTGAGGACATTTTGGGTTAGTCTCTCAAAGTATGATTCTAGCATACAGTTGTAGGGTTTTGGATAGGTTTTCCCATTATGCAGCTGTAGAGCCAGCAAATAAATTCAAAAAAGGAGAGTAAGATTAAAAAAGTATTCCTTCTCTCCATGTATCTGTTCAGGTTTAGAGGTACAGCTTTCTTTGCTTTAGAAGCTTAAGAGTATCTAGAGCCATTGTCTTCGAACACAATGCAGTATAAATTTGCTGTGAAAAGCAGCTACGCGTTACTGGAAAGACCAACAGCCAGTCTAAAGTAAAGGTTCTGAGTAAGTGCAGACGTATTTAACTTGGATAACACTGTTTCTCACTTTGCTATTATTTCATGGTGCCAGTTGATTTAAGAAGCAACCAGAGACACGACTGTGTATTATCCCACTAATGTATATACTGAGACATACCAAGGAGAGAGACGTAAACTGTCTCCCCCCCCAGTATTTATATCCTAGCTAGGTAACACTGTAATACAGAAATGAGCTGTGTATTCTGGCTGCTGGACAATATTCCTGGATCTGCTAATGCAATCCCACTGAAGCGGAGCAATCATTCTGATGCATCTTTAAAGAGACTTTTGATTTTTAAAGTGAAATAACTCATGGGGAGGGAGCTGCTACCAACATGATTTCCAAGTAGTAGATGTGTGGGTGAGCATCTTGCTTATATTGCCTATGTACTGTGCATCTTTTATGATACGGGAAAGAGAACCTGTGTTTTTGTGAGCTGATCCAAATCTTGCTGAAGTTGAAGGAAATCCTGCAGTGAGCTTTTGCTGAGTGCATTGAACGTGAACCAAGACTGCAGTAAAAGATATAAAATGAAAATGTTTCTTTTAAACAAATAAAAAAAGACATTTTTTACCCGCTGTGTAGTTTGCATGTTTTATCTCCTTTGCCTTATTCTTTTGCTAATTGCCTTGCCTACTTTAGCTGCTCTAGATCTCACTGTTTTAGTTTATATAGAGTCTATAGCAATGGGTTTCTCTTCTTAGCTGGTAGTCTTTTGTAGGAATAAAATACACTAGCAGGGGGGAGAACCAGGCTGCTTCCAGAATAAAAATATGCTGCCTGTATCAAACGTCCCATCTACCTTCACAGCCTGATTGGAAAAAAACGTATTTAAAGTCTGTATTGCTGTGGTTTTTTGTTTTGTTGGGGATTTTGTTGGTTTTTTGTGTTGTGTTTTTTTTTTTAAAGTGATGGTACTTTGTTAGAGTATCTGTCTGGTTTTCTCCATCTCGCCCCTTGCCACTCACTATTTTGCCTGCTCCGTCTTCCTGTGATGTCTCCTCTGTCCCCAGTGTTTTAACTGCCCTTTAATCCTCTGGAGCATATTCATAGTTTCTCTATGTGTGCAGAGTGAACAATTCCTTTTTGTAGGCTCTGTGCAAATGTTTCTGTCACGGCTCTTTGAGCACATGTGCCAGCTCACCATGGAGGGCAGAATTCTTTATTCCTTACAAAGTACTTGCTGTTTTAAGATCAGGGAGCTGTAGGTTAAAGTGAAAGTAGCAAATTGATGCTTGCAAGGTATATGGTGACTACGCTGCAGCCCTGCATGAAGGCTTTGTTATGTTTGGCCCATCTGCATTGCACAGTAATGATTTTATAACTTTGTGGCAAGCAGCACAACCTTTTTCATAGCACCATCAGCGACGACTTTTTTTTGTATCAACAGTCCTGTGGAAAAAGATTCATTGTATTGAAATAGGGTATAAAGATCCTTACTGTGGGAAGAGCTCAAATGCTGCAGCCAGCGTGTGTATCGTATTATCTCTGCGGTTTGTAATATATGCTAATTTTAATATTCAAATGAAAAATGGAAGTGTATAGGCACAACCTGAAGCAATATTATAGCTCTCTGCAATCTTCCCTATTTATTTGTGTATAGGCTGAAATAGGAATGCACAATGGAACACACACATGCTGTGGGTGGTGGGCGACAAATGAACGCTCCCACCTTCGGTTCTGAAACCATGATTGTAGTCTACGGCTGGATCTGCATTGAGAGGGCTATATCCTCCTACCCGGGTAGGCACCGGAGTGCAATACAAGATGATGACGGCCAATTCCGTTAACTCTGCTTTTTGTCTAACAGAACGCAGTTGGGATGGTTCCTGGGGATGATAGTGCTTCAATACGGAAACGTGCAATCCTAAGCGTCCTCCTAAAGGTGACATGGGCAACTCAGGAAGGGGTGGTGGCTGTAGAATGTAAATGCAGTTAAGTGAACACCTACAGGGCCAGACGCCTGAGTGTGCGCTCTCCTCTGCCAGTTCTTTCCTTCCCCCTTTCCTTGCCCCTTCCTTTGACGGGGGAAACTCCACAGGTTCCAACCCCAGCTGCGACAGTTGGTTCCAGCAGTGGGTCTTCTTCTGCTGAGACGTAGGCTGGAAGAGCGAAGACCTCCTCCTTGCAGAGCTTGTCAAAACCTCACCACTGAAGGACAAGGTCAGAGGCAAGTAGTCAAGGGTTTTCTCTGTTCAGACTGGAGCTGTAGGAAGTGTTAGCGCGGGTGCAGGGAGCCCTACCCATGGGGAATGACCACCATCCTCCTCAGGAACTGTAATCCATCATACAAAAATGAAAGGCCTTTGATTCAGACAAAGGTTAGGTGTGTTACTCATCATTCTAGAACTGGGACTTAAATTAAGCTTGGCAAAAAAACTAATGCTGTGAGCACTTTTCAGCTCTGGGTGAGTGCAAGCTAGGTCCAGGGAACAACACCCTGCAAGTCCTTGGAAGAGATGAGGAAATATCTCTTGGGGCAGATTCAGGTTGTCAATTAAAATTTAATGATAGCCTTTGGCAATATGAGAGCAAAGGTTGGGTCTAAAGCCTTTGTTCAGTCCTATAAATAAATTAAAGCTGTTAGGTGCATTGGTCATCATTTAAAAGACAGCTTTTGCCAGTAAACACAATCACGTCGTGTATTAGACTGTGGAATCACGAGTACAAGCGTACAATGACAGAAAATTAAAAATCGGCTTCTACTGCAAGTTTAATATAGTAAATATGTATAGTGACTGAATAAACACAAGCGAGATGGTAGAACGTAATTGGAAGTAGCTGATTACTTACCTGTACTGGTTCTTGTTCTGCACACGGGGTGGGTGATGGTGGCGAGGTGAGAGAGCCGGCGCAGGGTTCTTTCGGGATCTCAATAAGAAACGCCTGACAACAAATGGCTTAATAAGATAACTGCTTTAATAAGCATAGATAGGAAGGAAATCTTAGGTCCCTTTAGATGCTGGGTACCCCGCGTTCATACAGGATCGGACGGAGCCCGGATTGGTCTTCCGCTGGTGCACTGCGCAGGGCAGAGCAGATGCTGTCCGTGGAGAGAAGCCCTCCCTTTCGGTCATTCGAGCTAACATATAATTTCCCTACAAGAAAAAAACATCTATTCCTAAAGGATGTTCTCATGAGAACTTCTTGCTGGGCTTTCAGATAAAGGCAAGGCCCGGCGGGCAGCATAATCGCAGTATTAAGTGGGAGCTGCCGCAGGCTCCTCTCTTACACCGAGCGGGCTGAGTTTATCCGGCAGCCACGGGACTTGTGCGGCGCGACACGAGCCTGGGAGCCACGCTGGGTGTGCGGCACCGCACAGGCACGCGCCTGCTCGGGTCAAACTGTCCTGTGGGTCGCCAACTCCTGAACGTGCAACCGTCTCGGTCAGGATCAACGTTCCACCCCTTGATCCACATACAGCTTACCCTTCCCAAAGATACTGTAAGTTACAGATGACATTAATAACATACGGGCTTCTCAAGCCTGGATTACGAGGTCCAACGGAGCAGACGTGGCTGCTGGGGTCGCGGCCTCCGCGAGTACCACGTCCTCCGCGAGGCCTCCAGTACAGTCACAGTATTACAGCCCACGCTAAGAATGCATCTTGCCACCTTTTGTTTCACATCAGCTGCACAGAGCTCCGTAGCCGACCCACCTTACCCATCGTTTCAGACAGAACGAGCGTGGGGAAAACCTGAAATAGAACTGCTTTGCCCCCCTAAAAAAAGCAGCAGAAATTGCAAAGAGATGGTATGTCTTGGTAATAAGAGTGCCACTCCTCAGAGCATCCAGCACCAGAAGGCTTGTTGCTAGGCAAAAGCACAAAGGAGTGTGTAATAATGTTCCAAAGAGGAGTCTGTAGATTTGATTTTAAGAAAGCAGCTGAATTTCAGCAGAGACATTTACATATTTCGTTTGTGGAGCTGGTGTTTGATATTAATTTTAAAAGAAGTCTATAATTTGCCTTGCTGACTATTGTGTTTTAACTGTGGCACTATTCTAATGCCTCCCATTAAATTTTTTCCCCACTGCAATTAACTTATGTAAAATCAGCTTTCCAGATTTTTTTCAAATTTTATGAAGAAAATTGCCTTGAATATGATTACTGTGCCATGGCTTTTCACAGTGCGTTTGTTCATTGTCTTACACAGTTAAACATGTGTTATTAAAATACAATAACAGTAACATCATAGAGTTGCAATTACATTATGAAAACATTATCTTCATGGAATAATGGTACTTGAGGGACACAGTAAAGTACAGGTTTTCACAAAAGCATCTTGAGGTTATTTTACCAGCGTGATGATGTCTTTCTAGGCATGTCATGAGACTTCTGCAATGCTTTTAAAGTGAATGCATAATAATAATAAAAAATCTTGAAAAGTAGCTCTTGCTTAAACTTTAGTGACTTAATTTAAGCAATTTGACTACCTTTTTGGAGTTGTGGTTAATAGCTGGAAGATTTTAACTGTTGAGAGAGTTAATCAGTACACATATCTATGTACGTACCCTGTGTTTACATGCATGTACAGACAACATCTATGTGTATGTGGGTGCCCATGCAAATCCAACTGGAATACAGACCTGTTAAGTGATTGGATATCAACAGATTTTTTTTGTTTCACTTTTCTCAGCAAAAAAGAGACATGGTAAAATCTTAAAGCTGACCTTACCGGTTGGCCTTGCTAGAGCTAGAATTTCAAACCAGGGATTTTGACCCTCAGGCCAAGGGAAATATAAAAAAATCCGAACATTTGAAGTTTACATAGGAGAACATTTTTAAAGATTTCGGGGGGGTGTGTGTGTGGGTGTGTGTGTGTCTGTTCCAAGTCCATCCTAGCACAACAAGGTAGTAAGAAGAGGGTACAATTTTTGTGCTCTTTGTGGCAAATTTTTCTCCTCTTTATAGGAGATCTGAAATGTAGATGATGCGCAGGCACATGCTGAATGTTCAACAGACACCAAGCAGTCTCTTATTTCCTTGATAAGGGCTGGTTCGTTACTTGCTGAAGTACACCTTGATATCCCATGTAAACAGGCAGAAAGAATGGCATTTCATTTAGGTAGAAAATTAACAGCAATAATTATGAAATCAATGTACAAACTTCTTTCATAAAAAAATTAAGTAATTGAAGACAAAATTAACTGCATATAATAGCATGATTCATATTAATTCAGATATCTCTAGGCAATTCTATGAAGATGGCTTCAGCATTTATATTACTTAGGAAGTCTCAGCCAGTTCTGGCACGCAGCTAAGGAGGGAACAGATTACTCTGCAACAAAATGAAGTTATTCGGATTAACGTTAATATCATGGCTTATTTATAAAAAGTAGTCATCTGTGTTTGTGTAGAACTAGCTCAAAACTGATCTCAGCTGTGGCAAAAAGGGCCACAGGGAAGCTTATGACAAAAGGACTTAGGATGAGTCCATGCCTTGCAAGCAGTTTTCGCCTGGGGACCGGGTATGTTGGGGTCCTGCTTTACAAGCCTTGCTTGGGGTGATTAAAGACTTGATCAGGCTGTAGTAGGGGGGAAGCTCTTTCCGCAACTCTGCCTCTGCCCCTGGCTCCCCTCCACATCCACTTCCTTCACCCACCAGTTATCCTCCGGGATGGGCAAAGTAGCCAGGCTGCCCTTAAAGGGAACGTTGTGCTCTTTGCAATAAGGTGCCTTAGGTACCTGCCTCCACTTGCAGCTAAGGCTGCTCCTGTGAGTGTGTATTTGTGTGCACACACACATATGTGCTCTCTTATCTTTAGCATATTTAGACAAGTGTTGTCCACAGCTGTTTAACTTGAATAAAGTTTTTTTGTCTCTCCTTACCCTTTTCTATGCTACACAAGTTTTGAACTACTGAGCTGCTGAAGGAAACATTTGATGTTTGATGGAGTTGTATTTATGTGATGTGTTTGCTTGGCATCTTCCTATTTTTGCTGATAAATGAGCTTGTCAGTATATAAGTAGCAATCTGCTGCATTAAGCAGCTCCAGCTCATGGAAGATGATGCTAAGAAAGTGTAGTTGTTTTATATTGCTATGTGGTTGGCTTCTGAAGTGGAGTTTCAAGCAATTATTTTATCCAAATAGACAAAGGCAGGATGGAAAATTTTCTTTTGATGTAGTCTTGGACTCTTAAAGGTATGATAAAAAATATTGGCATTAACAAAAGAAGGAACAACTTAAGATCTTTATGGGTGGAAAGGCAGGAAACAATTTACCGTCTCCTAATGAAATAACTGTTCTAAAAGTGAAGCATTTATTTATTCTACAGCTCTTTTAGAAAAGCCACTGCAAGGATACAGCCTAGCATCTCTGAAAGATCGGGGAGATTGGGTGGGGGGATCCTTGACTGCTGGAGAAATGCAAATGTTGTACATATCCTCAAAAAGGGCAAGAAGGACAATCCAGGGAACTACAGGCTAGTCAGCCTTACTTCTGTCTTGAAAAATCCCGGAGCAAGTCTTCGTGGAAGCCGTTTCTGGACATGTAAAGGAGAAGGGGGTGGTTGGGAATAGCCTGTTTACCAAGGGTAACTCCTACTTGACCAACTTGCTTGCCTTCTGTGATGAAATGACTAGATCTGTGGATGACAGGAGAGCAATAGGTGTTGTCTATCTTCACACAGCCTCTCACAGCATCCTTGTATCCAAGAGACTTTAAGAGTTATGGTCTGGGTGTCTAGTTGTAATCTAGTAACAGCCTAGACTACTAGGTAAGTGAAAGACTGGCTGGCTTGTTGGGCTCGAAGAACAGTTCATGCTCAGCCTGGAGACAGGTTACAAGTGGCGTTCCTTAGAGGTTTGTGCTGGCACCTGTCCAGCCTAGTATATACATCAATGACCTGGAGGAGGAGGTAGTATGCACCTTCATCTAGTTTGCAGTGACACCAAACTAGGCAGTGCAGTTGATGTGCTTAAGGGCAGGGCCACCTTCAGAGGGACCTAGGCAGGCCAGAAGAAAGGGCCAGCAGGAACCTGATGAATCCAGCAAGGTCAAACACAAGGTATTTGCCTCTGGGATGAACTAACCCTCTGTAACAGCGCAGGCCGAGGACTGACTGGCTGGGTAGCAACCTGCCGAAAAAGAATCGGGTGTTCTGAGAAACAGTAGGTTAAAAGTGAGTCAGCATTACAGCCTGGTAGCGATGAAGACAGGCAATGTGCTGGCCTCTATCAACAGGACCATAGTCAGTAGATGGGGGGAAGTGATTTTTTTTCTCCTTACTTTGTACTCACTAGACCACGTATGGAATTTTGCATCCAGTTTTGGGCCCCTCTGATGTTGATAAACTTGAATGAGTTTAGTGGAGGGCCCCTAAGATCGTCAAGGAGCTGTAGCACATGAACTATGAAGGGAGCATAACAGAAGTCTTTCCTATGAGGTGGTTACCAGGAACAACCTCCTTTAGGGGCATGATGGGGAAACGAGAGGCCATGGTCATAAATGGGAGGTTCCAATTACATGTAAGGAAAATATTTTTCATTGTGAGGATCCTTAACACTGGAATAAGGACCCAGCGGGGTTGTATAATCTCTGTCCTTGGAGATGTCTGGGTAATGCCCAGAGCAACCTCATTTGAACTCAGTGTTGACCTTGCTTTGAGCAGGAGGTTGGACTAGAGACCTCCTGATGTGCCTTTCAGCCCATGGGAACCTCTGGTTCTACAGAGTAACGCAGCGTGTTCTCTGCTGGAGAAGGCTCTCGGAGTTCTACTACAGCCCATGAAACTACAGGACATTATGTGACTTTCCCTTCTGTTCCTGCAATATGGAAGTAGAGAATTGTCCTAATTTGGTATTACAATATTACAGCATCCCTTGTCTGTGTCTGGGCAGGTATGTGATATCCATGAAAGAGTAAATTTGCAGCATAGCTGATAGGAAAAAGATATAATCCCAAGAAACTTCTCTGGTATGATGGAGCCTCACCGCACGGCTTGTAGGATAACTTCTGGGCCATGACGTAAGTTTACAACAGATTGCATCAGACAGCATTACATACCCAAATGACCCCCAGCAGAAACCATGGGCAGAGATGCAAGCAATCTGGCAGCAACTGAGTTGACATGAAGTGAATGTGTGGGGTAGGCCAACTTTGAGGGCTGGAATAATATGCAGAATATAATATGTGTTCATCTCTTCTGCAATTTGTAAGGAAAAGGAAGGAAGAAATTGTGGCCAGGTTTCCAGAGAAGCAAGAGCAAATGGGGAAAGATCAGTTTCTGCCATCCAACGCGATGTTGGTGGTATTGCCTTCTAGGGAACCAACCCTGGCTGCATATGAATGCCCTGAAGCTTTCACCGCTTTGCAACATGCAGTACCCGTGTCGCTGCTGCACCAGGTAGATGTGAGGCCGACTGCCTTACTTTTTGTTATGAGCAGTGCCTTTCACATGAACAACTTCTTGCTCCTTGTCACGTGAAGCGTTTTTAGGCTTGTAGTGTTTTCTTTTGCCTGTGGCTTTATGAGCTGTGATGCAGTAACATGCTACACAAGACAGGAGTGCAGCATCAGGGTTTCACTCGGTAGCTGGGAGGATGTAAATCAGTTGTGCAGAAGTGTTGGTACAGGCAGAGTTTTCAGACATCTGTTTACTTTAGCCACAACACTTGCGACCCTGACTTCCACCTTCCAAACCCATAGTGTCATTTTTTGTTCTTCTTTCCCATTGTTAGGAGCTGGGCAAAAAAAAATCGAAACCATGCTGCTGTTGTATATTTGTACTATGTCTTGCCTGTCTGAAATTATGCTATTCCTTCTCATCTTTGCCATACGGAGCTGGTATCTCAGGCTAAAGCCACTTCTGTCGTTGAACGTATGACGTGCTCTGACGTACTGAGCTTACAATGATCTCGTTCAGGTGCAGACAAGTGTACTGTGGTTAAAAATGACCTTTTCAAATCTGCTTTTATTTAAAGTACCTCCGCTGACTGCTGTCTAAGATTAACAACACACCCAACGTTGCTGGGATACGAGGCTGTTCACAGGCGGCCCAGCTTGATGGATTTCATGCACCACTTAAATATAAGCCGTATGTCCAACACATTGATCTTTCTCACCCTCCCTTGGGCTCGCAGGTATGTTTTGTCAGAAGCCTGTATGCTCTGCAGCTGTAGCAGCAGGTTCGCAGCTGGGGTGAGTCGGCACACTCTGCTACACTACCGGAGGATGTGGTCTTTAATTTGTACTTCTGGATTTAGGAATCGGAGGTATTCGAGGAGACCAGCCCTGAAGTGTTTGGGGTTCTTTTTTTTAATTATTATTATTATCAGCTGAAAAGTTGAATATATATGTTTAAAGCATTTTTTCAGTCTTCTCCAGTGACTCACACTTTCAGTGAAACATGGTCTGTAATTATGTTCTCCCTCCGTTTTTACAGTGTCTAAGCATTCCTATTACATTTGTCTAATGCTTGTACTGTTTCTTCTGCCTCTTTTTAATTTTTATTTTAAGCCTGTGACTAAGGGAAACAATTTAAAAACCCATTACAGTGTTGTCCTTGATGATATGTTCATCAGAGAACAGCTCATAACGCTCTCCTAGGACTGAAATTATTGGGTATCTTCAAAGTTCAGCTGACAGAAACCAACCAAGCAAGGGAATTAGCCTGATCTACGAGATAGAAGAAATTCCTTTCTGCATTTGCCAAAACATAATAGAAAGGACCATTGTTGCAGTGAGGGAAGCATCCTCCGCTACGGCCCTGGCCATTGGCCTGCATTGTGAGACGTGGATTATCCACCGCTGGAGGTCTTTAAGAACAGGCTGGAACAACATGTAACTTGGCAGGAGTATTACAGGCTTTGACGAGCCTGCCTCAAGCATTGGGTTGGACTAGACGACCTCTCTTAAAGTGCTTTGTTATCCCTTCTGCTCCAATATAGTTGTCTTTTTTCCTTGCTTGACAGGCAATACAAATGTAAATGCCTGTGTGTAGCTAGGCAACGTCTCCAACTAGATCTAAAGTTTTGCCCCCAAAAGTCACTTTTTCCATTTTTGTCTCTGAGAAACTACAGAACTGGAGGCTGGCTCAGACCCCAGGGGAAAGCAGCAGAACCGACGTGCATCTCCTATAGGAGTATGGGGGGGAAAAGAGCACGTGCTGTTCTCATGAAACCGTGCTCTCCAGGCCCCCAAGCCCCTGTTTCAAAGCTTAGGCTTGGAGACTCGTTGAACAGTCGGTCAAGAGGCTTTAGTGTGCAGAACACACACAGAGAAGACAAAGGTATCTAGCTAGGTTCCAGGAGGATGCTCCAAAATCGAGTTAAATTTCTTTTGAATCTGCCATTTAAAAACTTCGAAAGAGTTGATCCAGATCAGGAAAATTAATCCGAATTCAGACTTCTAGGAACACCTGGTGCAATTCTTCAAATCTGTCACGTGCCTTCATAATCTTTTGAGTTTGCACTGCAGATGGAATGTGTTTGGCTTTAAAAGAATTGAGGAGAAACCTGCATTAAAATTTGCTCTAATTCAATTTAAGGCCTTTTGGATTCTTAAAATGACATATCCAGCTAAAGTTGGATGGGGCCTTATTTTGCATCAACCAGGAGTGGTTGGTGTGCTGATCCTGCAGTGGCTTGTTTAAATACCTCCTGACTGACTTGAATGAACCCTGTAAAGTTACGATGCATCAGGATTTATGATGCAAAAGCTTTTCCTTTTCCTTTTCCTTTTTGCCCTGTTAATTACAGTCCAAACAAGCATAGCTATCATCTGGAGCAAAATCAGGCATTGCCAGGTTCATGGTGCAATAACTTAGAGACAGTTAATTCGGCGTTTTATCTGTTTCTTCTTATCTCGTAGTGCAAACCCTCGCTCTGTCAGGCACCTGAGGAGGAGCCAGGCCGGAGGGTCCCTGCCGCTCTGCCCCGCTGAGCGAGGTCTCTCCAAGAGACTCATCGGATCCAGGCCTTGCCTGGACACAGTGGGAATGTAGCAAAATCACTGCTCTCTTCTTCCCTTCCGAGGCGATTTAACCCCCAAAAGGCTTTTCTCTTAAGCAATTTTCAGTTAGTAACTATACAATAGGGGATTTATCCAGAAGTGATTACATACTTCGACTATTTGAATCATTTGGAGTACTCTGGAAACGTCACAGCATTCAGTGAAAACCGCTGACAGCTCTTCATATCCTTAATGGGGTTTCCCATTGTTGTTAAAAATGTATTCAGTCTAAAATAACGTAATGAAAATAGGCAGAATCTCTCTCTCTCTCAATCTAGTCTCAGTGTAACAAAAAAAATCCTTGCTTAGTTTTTAATCAAGAGAGCTTTGCTCTACTATCTTGTGCATACTAATACAGTCTTCTTTTAATAATAAAGAAGAGAATGTTCTTAAAACTAAATTTATCAGCAGTTAACTGGTTAGTGCCATAATTGGCTTGATATTGTTGGTTATGACTGTGACAAAAGACATCCTTCAGTTTTCAGCCCAAGAGTAACAGAACTGGGCAGTCACTGCCATTAAACTTTTATTTTTTACATGTTTGTATTTGGATATTCTTTTTCTATATCTTTTTAATAAGGTTTTTCAGGTCTATCTCAGATTCTGTGTAAGTAGTGCAGCTCCCAGAAAAGGCAATGGATCAGATTAACAACTGATGCCATTTCAAACATACAGCAGCCTCATCTAACTTGCACGTATGTTATTCAGTTATTTCATAACTTGCATTCAGAAAACATTGAGGGGAGCGCGCAGGTAGAGGAAGCACAGCTAACGGAAATTTCCTCAAACAAGACTTGCCTCGCAGCTCAGCTATGATATATGATAGGGATTGTTCTCCGATAATCTGGTCCATTAACTCTTGCCATTGGGTTGCCATGTGCAAGGAAGGAAGAATCTCTTTTTTATTGCAGAAAGAAGGTATGAAGAAAGTTAATATGAGTTATGAAGAGAGCTGCACACCAATATAAGCCATAATGAAAATATACAACAAACTGGAGAACTGCTGAAAGCAGAAGGGTGTTGAAAGTGGTGCACTGTGTACTTTATTTATGCTATTGGCATCATAAAGTGTTTTTGGATGGTGTGAATCCTTATCCAGCTCTAGCAGAAAAGAACAGCTCTCTGCAGTCGCACTCAAACTGTGTGTCTCTCTTTGGGTAAGGGATGTCCTTTTTGACAGCAGAAATAATGCCCCAGTAAAAAGCTTGGCCAAAGGTTTTATTCCTCCACATGAGTGTTTCCCTGCTGGCCTTCCTTATTTTTCTATATCTGAATCTGTGCTTTCCTGCTGTTAGGTTCATTAACTTCACCTCCAGAATGAGCCCATGGTTCCCTATAAAATTACAATACTTGGCAGCAAGGTTGCAAGACCCTGCCGCATCTTCCTATAGCTGCTGGTTCATGGTAATTTTCCATGATACTGAGGAACAGCCGACCAGTTAGTGATCTAGGATCCTTTAAACAGCCCAATTCCTGTGCACTGGTGTAGTAAACCTAAATCAGTGAAGAATATACCCATTGCATGAGTGACAGAAATCTGTATAACATTTCCTTTCTGTTGTTTCGTGGTAAGAAACTTTGCAAATTATTTCGCAAGTGCACAGATATGACAGTGTTTGTTATCATGCTCATTTTTGTTATAGCTGTTAAGGTCTTGGGTGTCTCGAAATATTATGTGCTTTAGCAAGGAAAACGCCTTTGCTATTCTGCTGAAAGCTTGCTCCGTGCAGTATGTTTCCACCAGAGAAGATGCTTGAACCACGCAAGTGGAAAATGTGAAGAAAAACCCTCCAACAAAATGAGAAGACAGCATTGCAGAGTTTCAGCTGGTAGCCTGGATGGTAGGACCTGGGCGGAAGGGAATCCTGTGTCCGGCGGGGAGGGTTTGTCCCGGGGCAAGGGTAAGGAGATGTCTGCCTGTCTGCCGCCGGAGAGAGCAGTCCACTGCTACCCTGTGGAGTGGCCCGGTCTGTGCGATACGTGGAGGGATGGTGTCTCTTGCACCAGATTTACTCACGAGGGTCATTCACGTTGGGGAATTCTCTACAAACCTGGCTGCAGGAGATTCTGCAACCAGAAGCCTGTTTCTATATGTTACTTTGCCAGATGGCTGCATTATGCAGGAATTGGTCAATCCCTGCATCTAAAACCAACTATGGATTTTAAAGTCACAGTAATTAACTAAGCTGGAGGAGATGATCTGCTAAACCTTTCTCATATCTGACATCTGAAATGTGTGTGATAAGACTTCCAGAGTCTAGTGTGTTTCTAAAGATGTGTCTGCTTCCAGTTACTTACTCCAGTACGTCCATGCTTTTTAGAGTGCTCAATTAATTTTCATCACAGCACTCCATTGGCTTTTGGGGGTTATATTACATCTACTGTAGATTAATTTTAGGCTGCTGTATTTGTTCTAACCAATTTTCGTAATGAAACTGCAACCTTATTTATTTTTATTTACGTTGTAATTAATGACAGCTACATATTAGATACTTGGGAAAACTCTGATCGAACGCCTAGGGTGATAAGTTGGGCAGAAGTCTCCCCAAAACAAACTGCCTGCACAAGCTGGAGCACGACCTTGACATTGCAGTGGTTTAAGGAAGGCGACCTGTGTGAATATTAAGTATTTCTGCTTCCATTGGGGGGGCCAAAAGCAACTAGAACAAGGAACTTCCAGAAAGAATGGGAAGGAATGAACTAACTTCTTGAGCTCAGAGTATATCTTTGGTCTTTTCTGTAGGAAAGTTTAGTTGTTAATTCCCTCAGATCAATTCACCTACCTCCAGCTGCCTTAAAGTGCCTTCAGAAGAATGGGAGCATTCATTCTAGCAACAACAGTACCCTCCAAAACTATAAAATCTTTTAAGACTGCTTACTAATTACCCTCATCTCTGGAACAGAGGAAATTTTAGAAGCCATTAAAACAAGGAGGACAAGGAAATAAATGTGAATGTCTCGTATCTTACAGTTTTCAAGAAGAAATTTAGTTTAAAAGAAAAAATCTAAAGATTTCAGATAAACCTAACCAACCTAGTCACAATGTAGATATAATTCAGGGTTGATAAAAACAACCCACAATGGAAAAGAAACTTGAAGCACCTATAAACCTTGCTAGGATGAAATTAAAGGAAGCTGATCAGAACGTGGCAGTGGCCATCTCATAAAATGTGAGAAGATGGATAACGATCTAGATAAATACTACTGCAAATGTAATCATGTGATATTTGAAATCCACGTCGCAGCCTCACCGGAAGCACAACATTTGATTCTGTTTGCAAAAGCATTTTCGAATTAAAGCTAGTGAGAAAAGTAGGTAAGAGATAAGGCAGACACATGGTAGACAGGGAGACTATCAGTAAGAGGGGATGTAATGGATGTGCTTAGAGAACTGAAGAGAAATCTTGTACCTCCATGTACTTTTATTGCAAGAGCAAGCATTTGAAATCAAAAGGCATAAAATCTGATGTATCAAAGAGGCAATACACAGTTTCACTGAGGAGTCACTTGTCTTGAGACACTGCCTATTTTCTGGACAAATGTATTGAGCGCTAGAAAAGAGGTAAAAAACCCCACCTCTAAAAATTGTTTGAGCTGGCGTAAATGATTGTCATCCTCAGAAATCTACTTCTTAAATCTAGAGCAGGCCCCAGGGAACTGCAAATATATGAAAGGTTTTCTAGGCACCATATGGTGGTTATGAAAGAATCTAACACAGGCCTATTTTTGACTCAGAAGAATGGAAAAGAGGAGGGCTAAATCTTGGAAAGCAGTATGTTCATGATTATGAAACCGAATGTGGTAGACAGGCTCAAGCCCTCTACACTTCAGCAACACTTGCCCTAGATCTGTTTATAAGTCATTTTGCTAGAGGGGCATTAATCAAGTGAGAAAATACTCTTCTGCTCCAGCTTGGGAGTGAAGAAACTGTTATGACAAACGACAAGCAAGTAGAGCTATTTTAAGTTGTTGCAAGAGGCATTAAAGACAGCCATATACTCGCAAAGATTGTTGCCTTTGCGGTTGTCGCGTCCTGTGCTGTGAGAGCAGGGTCTGCAGCCCAGCCGCCCCTGAGCAGGTGGCTTTGCAAAGCTTGCGCCGTGTTCTTCTGCGATAAAACAGAGGCTGATATTGCACAACTACCTACAAAAATGCTGGCAAAGCATTTCAGAGGATGTTGATAAAAGCCGACGGAGTGCCTTTAGGACATCTGTGTTGCGCTAGAGGGTTACTGACTCTGAGATCTTCTCCTATCCCGTGTCAGGGAGACACTGTTATTGTTTTGCTGGTCCCGGCACTGTCCTTCTCCATGGCATTCCCTGCACCTCCGTTCCCTTGGTTGCTCTTCCAGCTCTGGGACTCCCCCCACTTGAGTGCTACAGTGTTTGGGAAGGACGTGTTTTATGTGCTTCAACTGTCCATATCCCTCTTAGCAGGGCAGAACCTGCTGGGGCTTTTGTTTTACGACAACAATAAAAGTGCTGCAAAGCATCAGTTGTTTGCTCATGACTTTCCTCCGATAAGCTCCTACCCGCTCCCCAGTTTGGCAAAACCCAGCTCCTCGGGGCGTTCCTTGTAGGAAAGAGAACTTTCAGGGATACTTCCAGGTTGGCTTTGCCTCCTTTTTACCAGTCGCAGGTTTCAAAGAGGACACCGGGAAGAGGGGTCTTTGTGCTTTGGATGCCCAGCAGCATACCTCCCGGGCTGAGCAGTGAGGCGCAGAACAACTCGGCAAGCTCAGCCCAGCTGAGCTCAGCTCAGCCGGTTGTTTCAGGCTACTGATACCCACGGGAGGGAGCTGAGGGGAGGAAGGGAGAACACTCACTCATTTTCACTGTCGTCTGGCAAAAAAAGGTATATTGGGCACAGTGGGAAAACGCATTTCCAAGCAGTGGTGATTTCCTTGCTGTGACACAGTCCTCCATGTTGTCTACTTCATTAATTCCTTTATACCCTCGGTATAAACAATCTTAAGGACAACCAGATATATTTAAATAGGTCACACTGGAAACTGATGTTTTATTTTCCCAATGTTTCTATTATTTAGTAATTAAACCAAATGGATCTGTACCCAATAGCCGGATTTGGCACTGAATAGTTAATCCTGCTGTAAAAACTGCGAAATCAGCGGGAAGAGCTGACTTCAACCGTCAGGGTTTCAGTGCAGAGGATAAAGGTATATTTTTGTTCCCCTGTGGCTCGGATCAGGGATGTACAATCTACTGAACACAGATACAGCTTCAATTACTTATTGAAGTTGGACTCTATTGGTAAAACTAGAATAACATTTTAGAAAATATAAATGCTTAGAAGAAGGAGCTTAAGAATTCCCTGCTGAGGTATTATTTTACTTATATAGAGCAATTCTGCCTCACAAAATGAAATGGCAAAAGATCCAACTGTAACTGGATATTACGCAAAAGGGAGGAATGAGGATTTTGCTTTAAAATTAAAAAAAATTATTTTTATAACTGTTTTTCATTTAATTTTTTAACAAATATTTTCTGCAAACCTCTGGAAAAACTTTGTGAATCCATCTATACAACAGCAAATTTGTACAAAATATTTTGTTCTTCAAGTTTGTTCAACTTGTAATGAAATGCCGTAAAGAATGCTCTGTGTCCTATTGTCAAAAGCTGCCAAAAATTAATTGTAGTGCCTCTCTGATGCATGACCTGAAAGCCCCACGTTTTAACTACTTCTCCAGCTTATAAGAAGATCTTTGCACTACACCCTTGTTTACAGCAGTATTTAAAAAATAATGACGGTATTAAATAACACTATTTGAAAATGAAGATGATCCTTTATAAAGTGCAAGTTGTTGAAAAACCATTCACAAACAGGAACAGCAGAAGCATTCGTTCTTCTGCTTACTGGAAATGTCAGGCTATAGAGCCTCCTAAAGCACCTGTTACAGGAACAACGGAAGGCCGGACGAAAACGAGGCAAACTCATTCAAATCCACGATTGTTTCCCATGGTATTTTCATAGAATCATAGAATCCTACAGGTTGGAAAAGACCTCTAAGATCATCGTGTCCAACCGTCAACCCGACACCACCACGCCCACTACACCATGTCCCTAAGCGCCTCATCTACACGTCTTTTAAATACCTCCAGGGATGGTGACTCCACCACTTCCCTGGGCAGCCTGTTCCAAGGCCTGACCACTCTTTCAGTAAAGAAATTTCTCCTAATGTCCAGTCTAAACCTCCCACCATTCCACCATTCGGCAGGGTGCCAGGCTTTAACCTGCATCTCCTTTAGAAATTAGTGCTTTTGCCAGTTTCGGCTGTGTATTCTAAATTTCACTAAAAGTTGTGAACTGTTTTAACTGGTTGGCCAAGGGAAGAGTGGGATCAGCTTGGTGGAAGCTAGACTTGGGTGGCCCTGTGCCCGGGTGAGGCGCTGAGCCACCTTCAGCTCCCAGGCTGTCACAGGACGGCACATTCACCCTCTAGAAATTATCACCCTGTTTACAGTTTATTACATATCAACGTAATGAAAATTGTAGATTAACCTTTTCAGTAGGCACTGAAATACACCAACCTCTCATTAATTTCCAGTGACGTGCCCACAATTTCCTGAACCTTGAAAACCTGCTGCTCGGGCATTTAATTGTGAGAGCTACACGCTACTTCTTTTCCCTGTCTCATTCAAATTTCTCTGTCTAATACAGATATGCTTTGCCCAGTTACAAGGGTGATTTTCAGGTGATGCCCATTGTTATAGCCGAGGACTGTGTTTACGGTGCGTTGTCAGCTGGTACTGTCAGAAAACATTATCCCTTCCGCACTTTGGTCTCCAGTAGCAACACAGATTTCTCCCTATCTATCTGTGGTGTTCTGACAGAAGCCCTGAAAGGCTGGATATAGCTTTTAGATGAAAATCCTACAAGTAAAACAATTCTTACAATTATGGAAATAGCACAGATTTTGAAGCCTTTGAAGACCTGGCATCCTTTTCAGGAAGGTGATGGAAGAAATCACTGAGTTTGTCTTAAATGCCTAAAGCCATTCTGGTGTTCAGGGACAGAAAATACTATGCGCATCATTTGAAATAATCAATGACTCGGCAGCTTGGTTTGCCTCTCCCAGGATGATGGGCTCACAAGCCATTGATCTACCGTCCGATACGCAATTATATGTCTCCCTCTTCCACTCTTTCCCTGGGGTTGCACCCATGATTCGTGTGCATTGGTTCTACGCCGATGTGGAGATGGGTGTATTTTCATACCTGAGGGGGATGCGCACGATTTACTGAGTGTCGCAGAGCTTGGATGTCAGCCTTTGAAGGAAAGCATGTTTCACGGGAAATGGATGTGGAGGGTCAAAGTGAACAACTGGGGATTTTCTCAGTTCTACTTCATTCTCATATAATGGAACATCATTAAGACCTCCAGTGGAAGGCTGATAATGCTCACAGAATTTAGCTGGCATCTGGAAAAGAAATTAGGGTGTTGGAAAAATCCTGTCTTTTAAACTGTTCTAATTTCCAAATTCACTGTTACTTGAATTAAACGTTCTGTGCTAGTTCTTCATGTTGCTATTATCTCGGAGTTGGGAGGCTATTATTGGCATTCCACTCTCTAATACAGCCATTCAATTATTTTGGTGTTGTGTACTACTCATGACCTTTTTAATATTCTGTCATTTGACTGACTGCCTATTCTTATTCTTTTTGCTATTTACAGTTTTACAGCCCCATGGGAAGGAATAACCACACTGACTGTTAATGAAAATGTAGACTGCTGAAATGAGCAAAATGGTTTCTCAGACTGCCAGTATATTCGTAGAGCTTAGGAATAACAGCAGCCCTGTCGCAATGGTAGTCCTCGGCTCTATTCCCCCTGAAGTCTTCCATTGTCTCATTAATTTGCGGAGAGCAGAAACAGCACGAAGGAGCTGTTCCAACAAAATTTCTAACAACATCATGTAAAATTGTAAAGAAAATGAGAAATTATGAATACAGGCGTTACTGGGTTTTTCCTCCTCAAGTTCATCACAGGTGTTTTTAGAGCAACACGGAGTACAAGTAATAAGGAATGAAGTCTTAAGATGTGAACCTAAGAAAGAACAAGAATCTCTGCAAAAAAAACAGGATCAGGAAATTAAGATTAAGTTTATGTGCCTGGACAGTGAAATTGAGATCAGAAAGATACGCTTGGACTTTCAGTGCAATTTTTTTATTATGTGCGAGCAGCATCAAATAGGAAGGAAAATTGGCAGAGACCTTTTGGTCTCTCCCGCCGCCAGTGCCTGGCCACGGCAGCGGGAGGGCGACTGAGGCATCGAGAGCTGAAGCAGCCCGGAGGCTGCTCGGATGGTTCCTGTCCCCGGGGAAAACCGTCAGCTCTGAACAGCTACAAGGACCCCGGGCTACTGAAAGGTTGCAAAGGGCCAGGAGACACAGCCGCTCCGTGCGGGCTGGCACGGGGAGCCAGGAGTTCTGTCCTGTTTTGAATAGTTTATTTTAGAAGAACCAAATGTTAGCAAAGTTTTGAAGATATGTTATTGGTAGTGTTGTGTACACAGCTGAAGTCCAGGGGATGGATTTACAGCAGAGAATTAATAGTATGTATGATAACACGCAGTTATGGATTTATGAAGTTAAAGTTTATGAAGGAATTATTTTACACCTCTCCTAATGAAATAGTGCAGATAGTTACACTCTTAAAGAAGCAGAAAAGGAATATGAGCTTAGAGTGTAATAGGATCCAATTTTTTCTAGCTGTTGCATTACAGAGGCTTTGGTAAGATGCGCAGGGCAGCACTCCTGGGCCGGGGGCTATTTTTCATTTGCTTGTTTTGCATGCGGCACAGGATAGAGCTGTAACACTCACAGTTAACTTTCGAAGAGCACGTGCAACGTAACCAAAGAGTGGAGAAAATGTGTGCCTCAGCTGAAGGCAGAAAATTACCTTGCACCATGAGCTATCTGCACCATATTTAGCCTCTAATTTTCCCATACGTGTGCTTGCATACTGTACCTTGTCAGGTATATGTTCGGCTAGAAGGTTAGTTTTCCTCAGTTGCACGCTTGTATCCTGGTAAAGGTAGTGTGGTAGCCCACAGGAGTAACCATGTAAAATCACAGGCTGGGATTAAAAGTATGGTCTCCCAATGCTTAATTCTTTTGATGTGTTGTCTGGCATGAAGCAAATTACCCAAATTACAAACTGGGTGTGACGCAGCACAAACATGAAAGAGGAGAGGCACCTGCTTTTGACTGACTTTGTAATATCATACATGAAGAGTATGGGAAGTCGTGCCGAAAGAGGGCCTCTAATCTTGTACTGGGAAATTTGTAATCAGAAATGGCATGGTTTATATCCTTCTGTATTTCTAATCGTATTGTTGTCTGATCTAATCTAAAGCCTGAAGGCTTCTTGCTGGGTGAAAATTGCATGTGGAAATAGAATCTAGATAAGATGCCTGTCATCTTAATATCAAAGCACTTGAGTCCGGGATGAAAATGGCAGGTTTTTATTTTAGAAAAAGAGTTTTCCTTCTGTGGGATTCTGTGAACAACGTGATTCAAAATGTCCCAAATTGTTGGACTGCAGAAAGTCAGACAGAGTCAATTAGGTTTCAAAAATATGGCCATGGCGAGGTGTAACTAATCAACTAACCATGATGAACTCAGTATCTTGCCAATATATATTTGATAGCCATTTCTTACTATCTTCATCTCACGAATGAGAAGCATAAAATACCTGCAAACACTGTTCTCCAACAGCATTTTTGCATTTGTCAGGAGTTTATGGAGACAGTTGGCAATAACTGGTTCCAGCCATTTCTGCCACATCTCTTGGCTTTCTGGAAAAGCTGCTTAAAATCTGCACCACACTGAAAGTGCCTTGTTGCAGAGACTTTTAAGGTCTTTTAGATTTGCTTTAGCCAAATTATTTAACACCACGTCTCCGAGTATTCCAAACAACAACTCACTGAGACCCCTTAATTGCACAGCTGAAGTGGAACCCTAGTGCAGCACATTGCCCCAGGCAAGATGTTTAGACCACAGACCTCTCTGATTAGTCTTTAGTTTCAAGGCAAAAATAAATGCATTTAGTAGCAGTCGTTTTGGGGTTGTCTTTGAGGGTTGCTGGAAAGAGTGATGACAAGTAGGGGAAACATATGACCAGTAAGTGAAAGACAGCAGTGCAGAAGCCTGGTTAGGGCCAAAGCTACTGTATGAGGAAAGGCAGATATCTATAAATAAAGTACAGAAGATATAGAAGCTGATAAGGAGAGAGGATGGTGTGAAAAGTGTGCTCTGTAAGCCAAATGAAAACATATTGCTTAAGCTTTTGTTGTTTGTACTGCAATTATCACTGTAAAAGTTATCGGAACGTTTTCCTCCCATAGCAAGAACCAAAAATATCCCTTTTATCCCAGAATTAACAGCATCAAGAAAAATACAGAATCTCCAGGAGTCCTTTTGCAGCCCAGTCCCCTGGGGGAGAGAGAGAGGGTGAGACACCCCTGACATTCAGCAGAGGAATCCTAGTTATGCCTGCTCTTTGCCAAGTCCAAATCTGCCTCCTGTGAGAACATTGCTGGATTGGTAACGTCCAGCATCAAGGAATTTGTGTTCAGAAAGCCACTGGCTCCCAAATGGTGGTGGCTGCGGGCTGATTTCAGGGGTCAAAGGGAAATGCACAGCCTTTCTCTCCTCCACTAGCCTCCAATGCACCAGCAGGACCCTTTCTCTAAAGTTATTTGTGCTTCACATTTGTCCTAATCAAAGAAAAAGAAGTTGTGGCTTTATTAGCCAATGGAAGAACTCCCCTTTCTCACGGAGGTGCATGAAGTCTCAGCACAGTTGGAGTGGGTTCACGTATCTTCTCACAGTTGGTGTGTTGCAATTTTTCTAGGCAATTTTGACTCTTCTGCAATGAGATACCATAATGCACGAATAAGGATGATTGCAGTGGTTGCTGATGAAAGCAGGTTAATGTATAGAGTATATTCCATCTGTTTTCTAGCTCCTATAACATTGGGACCACTTGGTGAGTAGACAAACCCAAAGAAGGTTTCCTACCTGTCCTAAGGCAACTCCAGAGCCTGTTCAGCCTCCTGCGGGTGCCGAGTGATTAACTTCCAGCTTTGCATTCTCTGCAGCACCTAGCAGACCCTGGAGCAAACACGGCTGGCACAGTTAACATTGGGCACCTTCATTTATGGGATGGGCTACAGCAGTTCTTCTGTTGAAATGAAGAAATGAGAGGTATTCTGAGACATTACAGGTGGACTTCTCCATGCGGGAAGTAACTGAGTAAATTGAGAGTGACATTCTTTAAAGCATCTATAACTCAGCCTTGTGGCCTTCTGATGAGGGATATATTAAAGCAAATACTGTATTACAAAAACACTGACAGCGTACCATCTCAGTTGCTTTTGCATAACGTTGTGTTTTCACTTCACTACGGTGTTTTTACAGCAAATAAGTGAGAAAGGGATCTAAAAGAGCTCAGGTATTTCTCCTGTATGCTGCTCTGTAGACTGTTTCTCAGGCTATGTTCCTCATAGCTGTTAGAGGTTTCTCATAGCTATTAAATGGGATTAAACCCAAGCAAAGAGCAAACTGCACTTTTCTGAATAAATTCTGATACTTCTTCCCATACAAGCAACTGCTGGAAAAGACTGGCTTGGCAAGGAGCTGTCCCAAATCCCACTGCCCTCCTATTCCTCTGAGACCACGCGAGTGCTTGCAGTGCTTAGAGCAAGCTACCTTCCCTTTGGGGTCTGGATTATTTGGCCTTCGCACATGGTACAGTTCTCGATGGCCCCGTCCTCAAGTGTTCCTGGGAGCCGTGGAAGCCAGTGAAGACCGGACTTCCATTTTAAGCTCCAGACGTCCACCCCCCGGGTGCATCTAGATGGGGGTGAGGCACCGGCCCCTCTTTCTCGGGCTGTGCGGTTCCTCCATTCGATCCTTGAACACCTCTTTCTGCGGGCGTGCCCTGGTCACCGTGGAGGATCAGTACGTGTGCTTTTCTTTCTAGTGTTTTTTCAGGTGGCCAGGGAGACAGTCGTCTGTCTGCTCTTTACAGCCCGGGCGTTTGGGCCCGATTCCTCCGAGAAATAGTCAGGGATTCCTCTCAACCTTAACTAATTCCCCGGAATCACATCTCCCTACTCGTGGCCTGCCCTGTCGTTTCTCTCAGCCCTGCTCGTGACAGGGGCATGGCCTGGGGTGGGGAGCGCGGTGGCCCGGACGGGGGCTGCTCCTGGGAAGGAGGAGAGCCGTTTGCCACGGACCTGTGTCTCCGCACCCAGGCATGAGAAGATTTCCCTCAGGAGTCAGGGACCTTGCACAACCCTTTCGATCGTGCTTCCCTTTCAAAGGAGCTACAGGACAACGCGTGCAGACACGGTGTCACACAACACAAGACGGTGTTACACGTTTCCTATGTCACAGTGCGGAAAACAGAAGTGTAACCAATATCTTTTTTCTTTTTGGCTCGTCCTTGGCCATGACCAATTTCTCTGTCGTTTCACAGTCATGAGGTGATTGCGTCCTAGGAAATTCTATTGGTCCCATCTTCCTTTCCTTTCCTGCTTCCCCAAGCATATTAAAAATCTGGTTTGATAAGACTTCTTCTGCGTTCATTTCTCTCTGTGCGGGACGTGCGGGACGTAGCCCCTCTTGCGGAAGGTGCTCTTGCTGGCCGTAAGCAACGCTGGAAAGCGTGGTGCTGCAGGCGGATGAGTGATGGTGCTGGTCCGGGAGCTTTCTTAAGCTGTCCGCAGCTTTACAATCACAGATAAAATAGCTCTCTAGTTTGGCGAGTGTACAGTCTAAGTAACGTGAGATCCAGAAATATTCAGGAGACTGATATTCAGTGAGAAAAAAGGAGATGCTTCCACAGAATGATGGAGAAAGGCAGAAAATACACGTTACTAGACAAGGGTGGGTAGGTATTTTCATGTGTAAGACCAAAGTGGGAGACGGTGAGAAGCTGAACCTAGGAAAAGACGACTACTGTTCTGTGATACGATGGGTTGTGAAGGCAAGGATGACAACAGAGCGACTAGTTCAAATAGAGGAAAGACACAACACTGAAAGCATCACCGTTTTTGGAATACATTCTAGGCTAAGAACACATGTTGCTAGGAAACTTTGATATTAAAAGGCATTCATCTTTAAACCTTGGGAACATAGTAATAGCTTTTCCTCTGTGCTAGGGAAGTTCTTTTAATGTCAGTCCTGATGTTACTTGGACAAGTAGTATGTGAGGGAGAAAAATACCTTAAATTGTCTTGGGCAAAGATTAAAATCTAACATTATTTTTAGGTAGCTTACAGGGTTTAACGGAGCTTTAGTCATTCTGGTCTGACTAATAAGAGACTGATAAACAAAGATGACCGTGTTATGTTTGATGTTATATGGAATAAGAATTGAAATATGTCTTGAAAAATGTTCAGTTAGCCCAACCCAGAAGATAACTTTGGTTTACGGCAAGATTCTGCCATCCGGAGAGGAGGACAGCTAATCAAATTCCTTCAGGTTATCGCATTCTCATCCACAGGCTTTCATGTTTCTCATTTTATACAAGTTCTGTATACCAGTCTCGATAGCTCATATAAACTCCTTTAAAAATCCCCAAGCATCAAATATCTTGAGGCCAGTTTCTAACAGGTTTCTAATATTTTTGCTGATGCTAAAGACCTGCTTCCTGAGCAGAGAAATCTTTAGAAAAGAGAGCTCTTTATGGGATTCTCTGCTCACATGAGACATCCAAATGTGGTTCTAGTAGTTCCTAACCCTAATACTTTAAGATGGTATTTTTCTCGTGTGCTTTACGCTGCATTTTATTCACTCTTTTTATTTTGGTTTTTTTCCCCCCCTCAGTTTTTCCTTCCTTCCCTCCCTGGCTTGAGGGTAGCTGCCACCCTAACACTCCCTGACGGACGTGGTTATAAGCCAGCATCCTGAGATGCCTGACGGTGCAGTGGCAACTTCAGCACCTCCCTCCTACCGCTGCCAGGCTCTCCGTCGCGCCGCTTCAATCGCCTGGGGGATTGCACGGTAAACCAAAGGTACTGCTTTTATTCCCCCAGTGTGCTCTCTCCCTCTGTGCCCTGGGCACACTGAAGGTCTATATCTGACTTGTTTGCCATGCTAAATTCAGAATTTAAAACATGGTATATAACATGTAATGGTCCCCTTAAAAAAAAAAAGGCAAAAAAAAAAAAAAGGAAGCATTACTGATGAGAGTATTACAAGTACTTTTAATGGACTTCTGTGATTAATATCACTATGTGACAGGTTCTGGGGTATTGGGAGCTTTTCCATAGTATGTTCAGCCTCAATCTCTTCACATGTGGCAATGAGAACAGAGAGATCTGCCTTTCTGTCTGGCACCCCCAGAACGCAGAAAATTCTCTTCTGAGGGAGCACTGCAATTCTGAACGATTCACTGAGAGGGGAAAGCACCGTGTTAGGACTGATACTAAACATGCTGTTAAATGAACCTAAAAGTAACATCCTTGCATGTGCAATGAAGTCGGCTTTTTTCTGGGGGAAGGTGATAGCCTTTATCACATCAGCTGATAGCCTTTATCACATCAGCTGATACAGCCGGCAAAAGCAGACAAGCTTTTGGCTCGACCATAACTTAAGACCAGAGAGGAAAGGGCGAGTAGGGGCAGCGTGGGGCTTCTGCGGGTGTTCCTCCCTCCAGGACCAAGACTGTCGGTTAGCGCCTGTGGTACGCCGTTGTCTTTGTTAGCTTCTCTTGCATGCTATCTACTTTTGCTAGTGTTTTTATAAAGGGATATGGGTTAATTTAGTGGCTGGAAACCTTTCAGGGCAGGAGTCATCTTTGTTTTCTGTGCTGGTAACACCATCCTTGTCCTGCCTGACCCACTGCCAGAATGGAAATGAGCAACACCAGAGGTTTGTCCCCCAGACGTGTACGTTCATAGAGGCGGTGGTTCTGCAGGTACGCAGGGGTGTGACACTTGCACAATTAACCTCATAACCAGTGGGATGGACGAGTAAAATTGTACTGCCCGACCACGAGCTCAGTGTTATATGAATAATAATTATATTGCAGGCCATCTTTCCGCCAATGTCCTGCTCCTCTTCCATGTATGAGTTAGAGAACAAAAGTAGCTGCATGCTTAATTATGGCAGGCTAAAGGAGATCGCAATCGCCTCTGAAACCATTCCAGCGCGCGGATGTTATGGTAACACCTTCTCTCTTATGCCACTTGGTGGAGCTTAGTGATTTTGGCTATCACATACATCGTTTTGCAAACTTACTGTTTGATTACACAATCAGTCGTCAGTATATCTTGAAAACGGACCAAATCCCTACTAAGGAAGTAAAACCAAAAGCGTACCCTAAGTTCTAACAAACAAGATGCTGATTCCTAGCTGCTAATGAATTTGGTAATCATCCCTTCTCTTGAAAGCAATAAAATATATGGTGTTTTAATTTTTTAAAGAAAAAGTTAAAATACGGGCTTAGGGTGTTGGTATTTATGATATACAGGATGAGAGATGGGCAGGATTATGTCATGTTTGGTTTATTTTTCAGATTTAAAATAATGTTTTAAATTTTAAATTTTATCTTCCCTTGCAGAATTTTGGGAATGTGTACATGTATCTGGGTGAAAGCCCCCACATTTGTCCGAATGTGTGCTTTTGCTCAACAAGCACGTGAACAGTGAGCAGATCGACAGTTAAATAGGGAAGTGATTGTATCACACACTGGTCCTGCCTTCATTTAAATCAATAGCTGGTCAGGTCAATAAAACCAGAATCGGGATCTTGGCTAATTAGGTGCTCAGCCAAAACACTTGTGCTCAAAGCCTACCTGGAAATTCAGGATATTACACCAATTTGACTGTAGACTGTGTTGTTAAATACAAATCAGTTGCTCTACAAATCTTACTGAGTCTTGCTTTTGAATGTTTACCTAAGACTTTCTTTATTCTAAATTATCAAACAAATAATATTGCCAGATGAATGCTCTCTGGTGTTTTGGGGATGCTGAATTTTGACATCTGAATCTGAACTTCAGACTTGGAGTTTGGTACCCAAAGTGAGATCCGTTAGTTTTATTTTTGTAGGTATGTTGTAACTAACAGGTCTCGATGATTCTTCCTAAATCCTTTCTAATGCGGGATGCCTACTGTCTAAGCAGAGTTGTGAGGAATAAAAGTTTCATACACATTCCCTTTGCTGTTGTCAGGGAAGAGAAGGAAAAGGAACAGAGGGCTCAGTCCTGAAATCTGTTGTCTGCACTCTTAGGTGTCTTCCCGTGTAGGCAACTTCGGGGAGTCAATGGGTTTTCTGGCTTCCTCTGAGGAACTGGAAGCAGTAACCGGGCAGCTTCTTTCCACTGTGGTATGGCCCAAATTCTTTTTTGTTGTGTTGGACTGAGAGATGAGAAGGAAATTTTTGACATAGCAATGTACCACACATATTCGTCAAATACTGAAAACTGGTAGTATATCAATGTTCTTCTGGTGTGGCATTTTACAAGGGATGAGGGTAAGAGCAAACTTCTGTTAGGAGCCCTAAAAGCAATGCAGACCTGGCTGTGACTCCCTGTAACACACGTGTACCAGTGGCTGGTGTTCAGTGTTGCCCAGTAGTACTTACTACAAGAAGAACAGCAGTGCAAGTAATTCTGCCCAGACGGATGATGCAGCTTAAATTGACTTTTTCAGATGTTTACACGGGAGCTAGCAGAGAGAAGAGCAAGACTATACTAAGCAACCACACATGGCTGTATGTGACGACACTCATAGTGCACATGGCTACCCCTCGTGTATAGTCCACGCTCCTTGTCCATGCATTGTTTCCATCGATGACCTCTCTTACCCAGATCGTATTGCATATTTTCTAGTTTCAGCAGATCGGTCAGGACTGGAAGGGCAGACGTCATGTACCTCAGTCACTTTGGGAACGCGGAAAGCTCCTTGTCCTTCTTCTGACTCCTTAAACGGGCTTGGAGCTCCCTGTGCCTGTGTGGTGGCACCTCTCGGGAAGTCAATGGTGTGTGCTACTTACTTAAAAGAACTTAAAAATGAAGTGCCAGTGTGCTAAACAGGAGACTTCCCATCAAGAGGGTGGAGGATGAAGGCTGTTTAGAGCATGGGCATTGACTCCTCAGGTGGTTTGTTTTCATCCGTGGGTGACACAGTCTCTGTATTACTTATGCATTTTACCTTTGCGTACATTGTTTTTAGTTCAAATTAATGCCATAGTAGACGTACTTCTGACTGTTGATCATAGTGGTGTGTTCAGAGTCACTGGAACCAGTCAGACGAATGGGCACATTCCTCATAGCACAGCGCTGGTTCTGACTCTCGTTTGAAAAATGAACCTAGTCACTTGAATGCTCGCTGCACAAAGGGAGGTTTTTGTGCTAAGGTTATATGCTCTCATCACTTCTTTAGTTCATGAGAAAAAACAGGATCAAAGAGCGAAGTACAACAAGCAGCATTGCGTAGAGACTAGAGCAGCAGATGTTCTTACTAAACTTAGAAGAACTTGTGCCTCATCTTTTATGTTAGGAGGAATAATGGCATTGTCATTATGTCTTAAATCTGCCTATTTTGCAACACAATGTGTTAGATGGGCTCTTTGATAAAATATAGCTTCATGATAAAAAAAAGTAAAGGCTATTCACTTGCTCAACAAAAACATTAACATTTTGGAAAGTCCTAACTGCTATGAAGTGTCGCACTTGACTCATTGATTTGGTCTATTTTGCTCTGCTCCTTATTTTGCTCTAATCCTTACTTTGCTCTATCCATCTATTTTATTTCCATTATAAAGGTACTGCAGGGATTGTAGCAGAAAATAGTATGAGAAGAGGCAGAGAGGTTTTAGAAAATACCAATGTGCTGTTTGAACTCTTGCAATCCTCATGGCCACACAGAAGCTTTGGGAAATTAATTGCGTAGTTCATTTGAGTTTCTTACAGGCTCAAAGCCATCATTTCCTGGCAAATAAAAGCAGATAAATAATTAAATACAAACTTTCGAATTGTGCAGTAATTCTAAAGCAACTATTAAACATCGGTCAGCTTTGGGGTGGGAAAGGTGATAGCCTGCTTGTCTAAAAAATAAACCCCACCTTCATGAACTGGTGTGGAGAGATGATGCTCCATGTAAACCATATTGAAATGCAAAATAACTGTGCGCTGTCACTTTGCTGACTCAGCTGCCCTTCAGGGAGGCCCGAACACAGCTCCCTGGGGCAGAGCTGTTTCTTGGGCAGGGGCGCAGGGAACACACCTCAATAAATCCATAAAGCAATGAAGATACTGTCCATTAACTTCTTTGCAGCACCATTAAGTCTGTTTATTTTAAGGAACCTGAGAGGTAATGTTATGGCATGTTGTTATGGGCTGTATAAGCTACTATTAAAATCTGTAGGAATTAAAAACACAGAACATTTTTTGAGTTTAAGATTGTCGTGCATGTTAGAACGATATATTGTACCAGTGTCACCCCTGAGGGCAGACAAAGATAAATGGGGTTTATCCCCTCCTGAGGTGGGTGATGCACGTCTCGCCCACCGCTTGCTGCCTGGCTCGCTGTACCTGCCAGATGAGTTTGCCAACAGCATCCGTCATTTTGACATACAGAGAGTCTTTTCTAAGCATTTGTGATAAGTTTGTATTAACTCGATGGCTTGAACTATCGTATCTACAAACGAATAGTTATAACAGAATACAGATGACCTAACTGAGGATATATTGTGAAACTGGGTTTTTTAATTATTATTATTATTCTTCTTTTAAAGAAAACACAATTATTATATAACTCCGCATTAGGGCCAGTAGCACACGTGCAATGGTAAAAGCACACCCCGGGAGCAACTGCAAGTAGCTCTCAATAGGTATTTGACCTGTTTTTAATCAAGTTATAAATGATTTAAAAAACAAATAAATAGAAAACTGGAGGCCAATATAAATGTTTCCATGGTCCCCTGCAAACATTTATTTTAAACAAATAAAAAATTTCTCGGTATCTGAGAACCTGAAAGTCAAGCAGTTAACATGGAGAACGGGACTGGACTTCCTCACTCAAAACTAACAAATACAGAAAGAAAATAATGGCTGTTATTAGGAGAAAATAGTTATTTTTGTCCCTTTTAAAAATAACACCAGCTATTAGCTTGGACAAGCTGTCCTGCTCTGTGTTGGTTAGTGGCTGACTGTTCCTGACATCAGTCAGCGGAGCGGTGAGGGGAGTCACAGACAGAACGGTGTTAATCTGCTCGTCAAGTGGAAATACCCATCTGTGCTCCGGGGCGATTCAGCTTCTTGCACGGAGAGAGAATTTCATCCAGGAGGGTGAGCAGTTTGGCTTTCATACGTGCAAAGAACAGTTCTCCAAGTCAAAGGCTTGATTAAGGTCGCCATGTCACAGGCAGCACCTTCACTATCTTTTTGTTGAAACGTGCTATAATTTACAATGCCACCTGCATACCGGCGTGCTCTCGGTGGTGAATCTACTTCAGGCTTGCTCTGGTGATGCTCTGACAATCAGGGAAACCGTAACCCTTTATCTTTTTCTATGCCCTTTGGTAATAAAGCATACCTTGTCTGTCTGTCTGTCTGTCTACTGGCTCGCACAGAGCTGAAATCAGGACAGCAGAAGAATCAATAACACGTTTCTGTTCTGGGTAAATTGAGGCAGGCAGAGGAAACTCAATAAAACAGCTTATGGAAACGTAGCTTGTGGGACTCTGTTCACAGCAGCTGAGGAGTCTTTGGCTAGATGGTAGAAACGAAGAGAGCGGCAGCCTTTACCTTCAGGCTTCCTTAAAGTCCTCCCTGTGTAGCTGCCAAGCCCTCCTTGCCAAGCAGGGGTCACACTGGAACGGCAGGCTGCCCGCGGGGCTGCTCAAACAGAGGACATCAGAGAACCGCGCGCGGAACGTCCCCAGCTGCGTGTCCATCGTGGTCACTGACGCCTGGGAAGCTCCCGTGTCCATCGTGGTCACTGACGCCCGGGAAGCTCCCGTGTCCATCGTGGTCACTGACGCCTGGGAAGCTCCCGTGTCCATCGTGGTCGCTGACGCCCGGGAAGCTCCCGTGTCCATCGTGGTCGCTGACGCCCGGGAAGCTCCCGTGTCCCTCGTGGTCACTGACGCCCGGGAAGGCTGGGACAGGCAGCTCCCGTGTCCCTCGTGGTCACTGACGCCAGGGAAGCTCCCGTGTCCATCGTGGTCGCTGACGCCCGGGAAGCTCCCGTGTCCATCGTGGTCGCTGACGCCTGGGAAGCTCCCGTGTCCATCGTGGTCACTGACGCCCAGGAAGCTCCCGTGTCCATCGTGGTCACTGACGCCTGGGAAGCTCCCGTGTCCATCGTGGTCGCTGACGCCCGGGAAGCTCCCGTGTCCATCGTGGTCACTGACGCCTGGGAAGCTCCCGTGTCCATCGTGGTCGCTGACGCCCGGGAAGCTCCCGTGTCCATCATGGTCACTGACGCCTGGGAAGCTCCCGTGTCCATCGTGGTCACTGACGCCCAGGAAGCTCCCGTGTCCATCGTGGTCGCTGACGCCCGGGAAGCTCCCGTGTCCATCGTGGTCGCTGACGCCCGGGAAGCTCCCGTGTCCCTCGTGGTCACTGACGCCCAGGAAGGCCGGGACAGGCAGCTCCCGTGTCCCTCGTGGTCGCTGACGCCCGGGAAGGCCGGGACAGGCAGCTCCCGTGTCCCTCGTGGTCGCTGACGCCCGGGAAGGCCGGGACAGGCAGCTCCCGTGTCCCTCGTGGTCGCTGACGCCCGGGAAGGCCGGGACAGGCAGCTCCCGTGTCCATCGTGGTCGCTGACGCCCGGGAAGGCCGGGACAGGCAGCTCCCGTGTCCCTCGTGGTCGCTGACGCCCGGGAAGGCCGGGACAGGCAGCTCCCGTGTCCCTCGTGGTCGCTGACGCCCGGGAAGGCCGGGACAGGCAGCTCCCGTGTCCCTCGTGGTCGCTGACGCCCGGGAAGGCCGGGACAGGCAGCTCCCGTGTCCATCGTGGTCACTGACGCCCGGGAAGGCCGGGACAGGCAGCTCCCGTGTCCCTCGTGGTCGCTGACGCCCGGGAAGGCCGGGACAGGCAGCTCCCGTGTCCATCGTGGTCACTGACGCCCGGGAAGGCCGGGACAGGCAGCTCCCGAAGGCTAAAGGGCGATTCTCTTCCTGCTGGGGAGCGTCATTCTGCTGGGAAAGGCCGTCGCTGGCTGCCGTAGAGCACTGGGTCAGACTGGGCACCAGCTCCAGAGCTGCTCACACGTCGCTCCGTAGGCGTAATCCAGCCAGAGCGCTGTGCTGGTCCCTGACCCTCCCGGTGCTGCACGCTGCCAGATGTTGTCAGACTGCTGTCCAAGGTCGCTCGCTTGAGGATGTTCAGCAAACCCATAGCACCACGGGAAATGTCAAACAGGAGGAGTGTGAAGGAGCTTTTTCTTTGTGTTTAAATACTATTAAAAATCATCCATGTAAACAGATTCAGAGCACTTGGTAGTGGATCACTGGATTAAGTTTGTGACGTGCAAACTACGTTAATTTTTCAGCAGCCAAACGGACACGGAAAGAGCACTAGGCACCCCCTCGACATGGGACAGCACGACAAACGCCAGAGGAAACTCAGCTGTTGCGAGGACGGGTCTTGCTTCGCTTGCCCAGCGCTGAGGACTGGTCAGGAGCCGCCGGCGCAGCTCGGCAGTGCCTGTGCGTCCTGGAGGGGGTTTGTGGCGCTGCCCTCACCTCAGAACGTGCCGAGACCTGCCTCCCTCCAAGAAGGCCCGGCAGTGAAAGGCAAATGGGGGAACCAAGTCTCTTTTTTTTCCCCATATTTTTCTTTATTGCAGGTTTCGGGTTTGGGTATTTGGTGGCCTCTAGAATATTCCCCATTTTCTTCTGTCCACCTGCTGAGTGAAATGTTGCCTGCTACTTTTAGTCGTCTCATTAGCCTGAATCTTGTCCTTTTTTCTGCATAGTGGTGGGAATTTCTCTGGCTGGGAAGAGAGTTCTGGGTCAAGTTTATGCAATAACCAGGAGAAGGTGTCAGAGCTCTTAACCTTCCCTGCTTTTCTCTTGGTAACTTCATACTGCTTTCTGTTTATTAAACCTCTGGCTGTGGAGTAAGAAGAGCCTGGCACAGAGAACTAAGGGTAGGTAATTCTGTATTTCTATACATCATGCAAACCTGTGTTTTATTCCACAATTGCAAGTCCTAGAAATATTGTATATATTTGAACACTTTGAAAAACAAACCACTGACAGATTGAATGTACCCATAAAGCTAAATTATTATAATCAACCGTGTTTTTTAAAAATTAAAGCACCAGAGATTCCATTTAAAATAACCACCTGTTTTCTTATTTTAAAAGGTTTTTTTTTAATCATCCTTAACTAAAAATGATTTAATTAAAAGAGAAACTAATTATGATTGTCTGGCAGTCAACTTCCTTTCCTTCAGAAATCTCGGGGAATAATTACTTGGTAAACCTTCTCTTTTCTTTTTTTTTTTTTTATTTAGTTAAATTTTAATTACTAAAACATATGGTACGTTTGTATGAACCTAATACTTAAGAAAGCAAGCTTGACAGTAGTGGAGGCCAGAGTCCTTTCGTGAATTTACAGAGCAGAAACATCACGGCTATGGACGGGCGCAGCCTTTAGCAAAGGAAGCCCCCCGTGCCTCCAGCCTCCCCGCCGGGGAAGCACGGTGTGGCCTTCAGAGCCCGGTTTCCCCCGGTCTAGTCTAATGCCAAGTGTCAGCCATAATGCACCACGAGGTCAACATCCATGGAACGATTCACCAGCTGCTAGGAATGAAGAAAAAACCGCAAACAAAGGAAAACCCAGATACCTGTGGCAGGCAGCGTGCTCAAACCCCGAGCGCTGAGGCGCAGGGTGTACAGTACTGGGTTACCAAGCGCTGTGCGTGAGCTGCTCCCTGGTCATGCTTTACGTGGGAAGGATGCTCAAAAACGACGAGGAGGAAGGGTATTCGGTTCCTCCCGAGTCACCTTCCTTCTAATTACACCGGGAAGAGCTGGCTGCTGCCGTCACCTCCTCGCCGGCCGCGGACCGGGAGAGCCGACGGAGCCGCGGGCTGTGGCCGGGACCCGCGCCCCGCGGCCTCGCAGGGAGATGCTCCGCGGAGCAGCGGTGCGGGGCCGTGCGGGGGTGCGGGGGCACCTGCCCGGGGGGGGGGGGGGGCACCTGCCCGCGGCCGGGGGGTCCCCCGGGGCCGCTCCGGCGCCCCCGGCCCCCGCCCGCGCCGCGGGGCGAGGCGGCGGCGGGGCGCGGGGACCCTCCCATTGTCCCCGGCGGCGGGGGGCGGGCCGGGCCGGCCGGGGGGGCCGCCCTCCGCAGCCTCATTGGCGGCGGCCGAGCGCCGGTGCCTTAAATGGGGCGCGGGCGGCGGGGCGCTCCCCATTGACAAAAGCGGCGCGGCGGCGGGCGGGGGCGGCGGAGCGGGGCCGGGGCGGCGGGCGCGGCCGTGGCTGGCGGGGGCTGCCGCAGGGCTCGCACCCCGAGCCGCCGGGAGCGGAGCGGGGAGGCCGGCGCTGCGGGCGGGGGCGTGCTGCAGCGCGCAGGGGCGGGCCGCGGCGCGGAGCTGCGCTGCCGGCAGCCGGCTCCCTCGGCACCCGCTCCGCGGCGCGCACAGCCGGGCGGGCGCACGCACGGCGGAACCCGCCCCTTCTCCCCGCCGCCCTTCGCATCCCCGTCCATGGCGCTGCGGACGGCAGCCCCCCGCTCCGCACGTAAGTAAGCGGCTCCGCCGCGCCTTTGTGCGCGGCCCTGCCCGCCCCCGCCGCAGGTGAGGCGGCCCCGCCGCGCACCTGAGCCCGGGGCGCGCCGCGGGGCTGGGCGGCCGCGGCGCGGCCCGGGGAGCCCGGCTGGCCGCAGCCCGCCCGCCTGGGAGCCCCGGGGCCGCCCGCGGGGGGGGAGCGGTGCCCGGCGGCCGGGGCTGAGCCCGGGCCGCGGCCGCCGGTGCGTCAGGGCGCTGCGCTCTGCCTTGCCCCTCGCAGGTGGCGGTGGGGCGGCTCGGCGCGGGCATGGAGCACGGTGACTTCCCCGGCCCGGGGGCGGCGGCGGGCGCGGAGACCTCAGGCCTAATGGAAACTGGGGGCGATGCCAGATCGGCACCTCGGCGGGGAGGCAGAGGAGGCGGCGGCCGTGGCGGGTTTCCAGCGACTGCCGAGCCCGGCGCTCCCCCGGCTGCGGAGACGAGCATGAATATTGATGGGCCCGTCGGCGGCAGGAGGAGCGGGGCGGCCGCTGCTGCAATGCCGGGAGCCCCGGCCCCGCCGCTCCGCGCCCCCTGCTCCAGGGATCCCAAAATGGTCCATCAGCGGTTCCTGCGGCGGAGCGTGGTGGACTCGGACCAGGAGGAACCTGCTTTCGACCTTCCCGAGTCAGAGCATCAGAGGAAGATTATCCTGCTCCCTAAAACCAGGAGGATAATTGCGGAGAGGGCGAAGGCAGGGCACGGGGCCGGGGAGAAGGTGTGCCTGGAGGCTGAGCCCGCGGGGGGGCTGAAGGCAGCGCCAGCCCCGGGCACCGTCGGCGGGGCTGAAGAGCAGAAGGAAGCCGGCAAAGATGTGGAGAGGAAAGAGGCGTCGGATGCTTCCAAAGATCAGAGCAAGGCTAAGAAAGAGGAGCCCGAGGAGGAGGCTGATATGAAAGCGGTTGCCACCTCGCTGGATGGCAGGTTCCTAAAGTTTGATATTGAACTGGGGAGGGGATCCTTCAAAACGGTCTATAAGGGCCTGGACACGGAGACGTGGGTGGAAGTTGCGTGGTGTGAACTTCAGGTAAGCCGAGCTGATCTTCCTGTGTTTTTTTTCTGCTTTGTAAGCCTGGGCGCTAAGGGCAACATGCCGGTGTCATCTACAGAAGCTCAGCTTTGAGCAGCCTTTATAGTCACCATTGCTTAGTATCCAGTGTCTAACTATAGCGCAATATTCTCATTGGCTCTGAATCTACCACCTTATGTACACTCCTCCCAGGCTTAACCCTCCCGGCCCCGGGATCTGGCTGCCGACACTAACCATGTTAACATAGGACCTGTCATATTGCATAAAAGGGTCACGAGTTGCTCTCTCCGAATGCGCAAAGCCTGGCGAGAAGAGCTAAACGGAGCTCCTCTCTTCCCCCCTGCCCCCAGCCGCTTCAGAAAGCAGCAGCTTGATTTAGCAGGTCTCTGTTAGAAAGGCACCGAACATAAATGAAGTTGGAGAGCATTTGCAGGAGTGAACTTTCCTTTTTCTATAAATAAAATGCGTTATGATTTTAGAGATTGAAGATCTGCTGCCCCCTTACTTGCCCTGTCCCCTGCTCTGAAATTGTGACTGTCGCCAGCCTCTTGTGAATCAAACCTGCGGAAGCTTGAGTGCTTTCCTCCTCTTAGGCATCATGAATTAGTGCTTCGGTTAGGTCAAAGACCTGTCTGTCCAAATACCTTTTAAAAGGAAGATTTTAAATAAAAGGTCTGATTTGGGCTCTAGATTGAAGTCATCCACTAATATCTAAAGAGAGTGATGGTTTAGATACTGTCTTTTGCTGGTTTCGGACTTAGCTGTTACCCTTTTCGTAGTGATTTTTATATTCTCACTTCTGTAAAAGTGACAGTAGTATATGCTTAATTTTTTTCTTTGTGAAGCTTTTAGTGTCTGTTACTTACCTCATTTCTGCTAGCATCCATTTGAATGAGACCTATCTAAGAGAACCTGAAATAGATTTTTATTTTCCTTGCACTATTACTTAGTCTGAGTTACTCTGCAATTTTGGTGGAAACTAGAAAATTTAAGTGTTATAATTTGGGGTCCTTAAAGTCCCACTGGTTGACTGAGCTTTATGGCCTACGAGAGCGTTTGAGAATAGCATGTAAATGTGATGTGATAAGCCTGAGCTCCTGATTGTTTGTTTATTTTTTACTGTTGGCCCAATCTGTAAATCACTCCCGGCTTCCTGGGGTAGGTGGGGATGGATGTACAGCCACATCTTTATTCCCTAATGATTTCATTACACAACGCAATCATAATTCACTGCAGCACTACTTCCTTAAGAAGTATGGGGAGCACTTCTCAGTCTTCATAATCATGCGTTCCCATGGCTTTTATTAGACAGAAATGCAAAATACAGAGCCACAGCAGTTGGGCAAGGTAAGGCCCGGAGCAGAGGACCCGGAGGGTCCCTCCCCCGCCTGGAGGGGGTCCTGGGGGGGGCCGGGGGATCACCAAGGGGCTTGATGGGACCTGAGCGAGGCCGGCGCTGCTGGGAGCCGAGCCTTGCGGGCAGGCCTGGCCTTTCTCTGGCTTCGGCTTGAAACTGAATCCCCAGCGCGTAAGGCTTTTACTTCGCTAGCCTGGAAGCCCTTTAGGACGGTACCTGGGTGCTGTCGGAGGGCAGGTTTGTCTGTAGCAAGAGGCCGATGCTGCTCAGCTGCCGGCGCGGGCCAGCTCTGCGGCTGCAGAGCCATCGCACGGGTCAGGAATTCATCTTCCTGCCAAATTTTTCAGTATGCTCTAGCAGGGGAACTGAAATAGATGTATTTTCGACATACTTTCTGTAACAGAATAGCTCTATCTACAAAAGACTGCTAAATGTGTTGGAGAACACATCTGTGTATTGAAATTCCAGTGTTTGGGTCGTTTACACTTAAAGAGATTGGGAAGGGAAAATTGCGGCAGGAAGCTTACCTGGTGACTGGTTTTCTTATTCCTAGTTACGCTTGTTTAGGAATTCTTGAACCGACTGCATGTGAAGAAATCATCTCTAATAATTCCCTAATTCCCACTATTTCCATTAGATGTGCTTCAGCTTAAATCAGATCTTACTACTAGATACTTTCAATTTAATACAGAATTTGTTTTAGGCCTCTGACTGTAGAAAGAAAACTCTCATTATTATTCAGTGCTTTAGAGAAATTGGTGTGAATCCACAGAAGTAGGCGAGGGCTGCTGGTTCTCCTTAAACGCTGCCTGTGCGCCCTGCGGATTGGGAGGTGATGCCGGAGGCCAGGCGGTGGAGGTGGGGTGGGAATTTTGAAAGCCAGTACTTCGGTCTGGCTTGAGAAAGTCTAACTGAATGACAAAAGTCTTTAATCGCCGTGTGATTAAAGCCTGTGCTCTTAGGATGAGTTTGCATGAAGGAAGCAACCGGGAGAAGGTGTGAATAGCTGTGTGTTGTCTTGGGCTTTTTGGCTTGTACAGGACTCTGCTAATTCAGGTAGGGAGTTCTGCTGGGAAAACGTTCAGAGGGTGCTGCCAAGTAATCACTTTATTCACGGCATTTTGAACGTTTTTAGGTAAGCTGTGCTGGTTAGATATGCCCCCGTTTGTCTCTGTGTAGGAATGTTCGGGTACCCATAGCAGAAGACTGAGTGGAAGCCGTCACCACCATGCTGCTGGAGACAAAATGACGTCCTCTGCAGTCTCAAACCATCAAAACCCATCCCGGAGCCTTTTTGCGGAAAAATTGCAACAAATTGTACTTTGTCTTTCTTCTGGAGATGTGCTTGTGCTTGTTACTTTTAGAGCCTGAGAGTTTAAAAACTAGCAGTATTCACGCAGGCATTAATCCTCTGGCCTTGCTCAGCACTTTTTTCAGCCCAGTTGTGCTGTTGCCTGTGTGTCTGTCTCTCTTCTTTGTCCGTCTGTACAAAGACCTTGCGAGCCGTTCTTGTTCAGTGGTTTTATTTCATTGAAAAGATGGCTTTAGGGTTCAGAACCGAAATCGTGGCTTGGATTAGGGTAGGATCCAAATGCCAACCAAACTAGATCTGGATTTTAGACCTGTCTGAGAAGATGTGAAAGCTGTAGTCAAATTCTAGCTAGAAAATAAGTGTATTGTTCCTTCCTGAACCTGAAGTATTGGAGCAGGATTAGCGTGCCCTTGCAGTTTGGAAGGGTTCGCATTCTAAGGTTTTCAACAGCTATAATTAATTTTAATTGGTGGCATACAATTGCTGTGTGGTGTGGCTTCAGCATAACAGTATTTCAGTGTTGCACTCCTAAGTAAAATGTTGGGTCATGAATAAGAAATATAGGCTTTGCCAATCTACTGCTGGCAAGCCAAATATTCTTTTTAGTTAGATGAATGGTTTCAAAATCCCATCCTACTTCCCTTTGGGAACATGTAGGGGAACTGCAGAAGAGTCAGACCTGGTACTATCTCAGATGCAAAGACCTCATTGTACTTCACGGTTCTCTCTTTGACTCTGAATACAGAGCTTCTGTTCGACTGTATTTAATTTTAGTTTTCTTCGTTGCAAATGTGGAAAGGAGGGACTGCCTCATGCTGCTGTTGCTGTACCCGTGGGGAGGGGGGGTGAGAAATGCCTGCTGGTGAACACCGCAGGGAGGCCAGGCTTTTTCCACCAGTTGCCCAAGCCTTGTTCTCCACTCTGCGTACTGGTACTTAGATGGACGCTGGTTTTCTCGGGACGCTTGGCCTCCGGGTGCTCTGCATGAGAATGCATGGGAGTCCTGGATGCTCCCTGGGACAGCGCTTGGTTCAGGTATCAGATGTTAGAGGTGTTTGCAGAGCTGTGGAAGAGTGAAGGATGGGCAGAGGTCAATTCTCCTTCCCCGCCCATATAGCTGAAATTAGAAATCGAGGGTATTAGAATAGCTCTGACCGCATTTTCCAAATGGCCACTAAACCAAAGGGGCTGTAATGGTAAAACAACCACAAATAGACATTCCACTCTAAGGTGCCAATTTCTTACTCCCCGCACCTGCAGCTTTTCTGCCAAGCTTCTGGTTGTATAGTTCTGTAGGGGAAAAAAATTATCTTTACGAGATAAGTGTTTTACTTCATAGTTTTATAGCGCTTTTTCCTTTTTTTTATGCCATTGCCAGTCTTTTCAAACTGCCTGAACCAAAGAAAAAAACGTGAAAGTACATTGTATGTCTTAAGTCACTCAGATATTCAGGAATTTCAAATTTTTGGAGGGCACAGATCTTAACTGAAAATTAAGTTCTAAATGTGGATGTATTTCTTTCATTTGATTCATATGCAGTATTAATATAGGAACAGATAATGTATTTTCTTGATCTCAGTTTTTATTCCTTAAATGAGAAGCTCATCCAGATTGGCTGATAGCTGGCTGATTTTAATATGGCATGAATATTCTAGAAGTACAAGATGAGATTAGACTTTGTTTTAATGCAAGGTGAATAAAAAGGGCATTTAAAATCATTAATGCTAGACCTATGTGAACTCCCTAATTTTTGTTTCTAAGGCTGATAATCTTTCCTCAAAGCAAAATTTCTAGTTTGGTGAGTGGATGAAGGGAGGAAAAGCATGCAGTTTATTTCTAAGCATGTTACCTTATGTATGAGAGAAGGCTATGATGCCTATGTAAATATTTTCTTAAATTTTTAAGCGTTATTTTCCATCTTATGTCCACTTAGAAGATCTGTGATAGTTGTTCAAAGCGATACCAAAGGTCCATGGCTCAGATGTTTTTGTGTAAGCAGATACATTTGCATGATTAAAAGTGGGAGCCTGTAAAATGAGCAATATTAAAGCAAGTTCACTTTGCTCTAGCTGGCAAGTCACTTTTGGCAAAATTAATTATGTGGAGTTAAATTACGTGGAAGGAGGAGGATGTCCACAGCCCCTGCCTCAAGAATCCAGGGGATTTCTTTCTGAAGAAGGTAACATCTTCAGGATTTTCACTGGTGCAGTAGTTTGGCTTTTGTAGTGTCCTTGTAGGCTGACAGCATTCATCTGGTGTTGAAATAGTAGCTGGTTACTATTTATGCTGTTAATTTATTGGCCGGGTAAACTTTATAGTGTAAATGAACAGAATAATTTAGAAAACCTGTTTGGGAGAAAGAAGGAGGGAGACTGTGTCTGAAAGCTTGAATCTGGTGTTGCTGTGTGCTCATATTAAATTAACTCTGAGACTAATTTTGTCTGTTTCAAGTTAAATCTTGAGATAGTGACTTCTGTTTAGATTTAAACGATTGGTTTAGCTCTGCTTTACAGTGTCAATATGAAAACATGTGCCTGTATCACTGGTGTTTATTAGTATAGCTGTTGCCCTGACATGGAGAAGCAGGATAGGGATACAGTAGTGAACTATTAATAGACTGCTTCTCAAATTCAGTAAATCAAAGAGAGCTGGGTCAGACTTCAGATCCTGCCTTTGAATCGAATAAGACTCCTTTCTTTTGCTTTTGAGTGCATTTTGCCTAAAGGTTGGTTGTATGCTCTTAATCCTGGTTAAACTCTTCATGCTAAGTGTGTGGAGTCCAGCTGCAGTAAGAGGGAATGACTTAAAATAAAACCAGAACTCGGTGTAAAGGATATTTCTGGTCCCTTTGGTCATCTCTTGTCCACAGCTGACAGGGAAAAAGAGTTGATGTTGCAAGCTGTCATCTTAGTAATGTTTGCACTTGAGATGCAGTCTGACTTGTCTGTATAACATGCTGACGTGTATAACATGTATAACGCGGTTGAATGCTGCCTTTTTTGTGGTTAGGGTGCTACAGAGGGCTGAAGAAAGCTCGGTGGCACTGGTAATGGTGTGCTAAAAGAAGGGTGGCAATAGCAATTCGGCTGTTGGATACTGGGGTTACCAGGATTTTTGCGTGCTCTGAGAGATCGGAGCTGCTGCAGAGGCTGGGAAGAGTGATTCTTGGGGGGGCAGAGGAGGGTGGAGGCCCTGCTGTAAGGACCAGCTGTGAAGGGATTGTGGAGGAGGGAGGTGGTGATAAATCTGCTGGGCTTCAGGAGCCCAGCTGGAGGGGTAGGTCTGGGTTTGAGTGCTGGGGAGAGCTCGCTACAACTGTCCGGTCAGGGCGAGTTTGGTTTTCAGACTTGCTGTGACATAGCTGTTGATTGCTGGCAGCAGGATGCTTCCCTGCCTGTTGAGTAGGTGCTGTGGTAGGTCTGACTGGCCAGAGAACACAAATAGAAGGTGGGTGCTGATGCATGATACCCGGGCAGCCTTGTAGGTATAAGGAAAGGGCAGCCAAAGGCATCTCATGTGAGATGTATGACGCTTGGCACGCCTGTTGGAAGAGACATCTTCATTGCTCAGATGGGAGGGGGATATGCAAATAACGTTTGGAGAATATCTGAAATGGTCATGCAGAAGCAGAACTGGTTTTCCTCTTGGTTCAGTTTGTACCTGTGAAATTGAAGTTACATCTGGAAACGCGTTATCTCCCTGAAGCGATATTGGCCTATTGGAAAACATGGGTGCTATCCCAGTGTTGATTTCAGGGTGCCTGAAGCCTAGCTTGGCAAGGCAGGGGAAAGCTGGGGTGCTTTCCATGCAGTTGAGAAAGGTAGAAACAACCTTCACCTAGTATCTTGCTATTCCTATGTAGCTCTGAAACAGAGGAGCCAACTCGCCACTCTCCTACTCCCCTGCCTTTCTGCCAGGAGTGAGTTTTACAATTGTGTTCTCTGCAACATCTTAAACAGTGAATGGCTGCAGCCTCTTCTGCGGGGGCGGCTGGACCCGTTGTTAAAACCGCAAGATGATAGATACTTTTGAATCTGCTGTATATGGTGATTTTTCTTTATATTTAGAGAGAGAGGAGTCTTAGCTCCTCTTTGCCTCCATTTCCCTTCTGCGGAGCAAATGAGGAAAAGGCTTTGATCAGTTGGTGAACGTGTGAGCTGTCCGGTGTGTAAAAAGCAAGGCGTGCACCCTCATTCTCCATAGCCCTCTTTTCTTCCCAGAGTGCTTGCAGATCTTTCTAAATCCAGTTTCCACATAAACCACAAAATAGAGCCCGTTTTATGTATTAGATTGGTCCCTTGCTCTGGAATGGACTAATCCTCAAACCATAAGCAGCTTCCCATATCCCTGAATAAAATCTCACTATCCTCCAAAGAAATCGAGTCCATACCTCCTTTTGGCATGATGCTTATCCAAAGCAGCTTGCTTCTTGGGAATTTTGTGCAGTACGAACTAGCTTGGGTGCTGCATAGCTTCTGAGCTGTTCTTCTGACCTTCTCCTTGCAGATGATCATTCCCATGTAAAAGACACTGAGAATTGAATGCAAGGAGAGGGTCACAAGTCCTGTCTCCTGCGATCACCTCTGTTGTGGACACAGGGTGTCACTGAACACCTCTAAGCCTTAGGAAGCATCTTAGTTGCCAGCCAGTCATCCGTAGGGATTGATGAGCTCAGTCTGAGTTCTAAGTCAGCTGGTAATAAATGTGTTCCAAGGACTTCCTAGAGCAACCATGTTGTTAGCAGTGACTTGGCTTGCTCCGAATATGTACAGCTAAATGGTGTGTGGTGATATCCCTTCTACTCAATCCCTGAAAGAGAAAATAAGTAAACTCATATAGTTGTACTCATCTTGAATTTTATTTTTGGAAGATGCTCCATTTCAGGCTTGAATGGTCTTACATACCTGGGCTTTCAATTCACTATTGTCCCACCAATGCTTTCTTAAAAAAATGTATTACCCCTACTAAACACGCCATAGCCTAAGCCCACTGTGGCTACAGCGTTATTCTAAACCCGCACATTTCTGGAGCTGATGGGATTTCTTCCCTCCTTCTCCAGAATCTTCCATGTAAGTGCGTGTGCATTGTAATTCCTAGCAGGTGTCAGTGTGTACAATCAGATTTTATAAGCGATTTACGGGAAAATAATTTTTCTGTATTGTGTTAATACAGCATAACGGCTATATAATATGGTGGTTAAATACGCAGTGGGAGTAATGGGTAAAATGAAATGCTGTATTATGGGAATATACATGTTGCTTAAACTGCCAGGGAAGGAGTAACTTAAGACCTAATACCATCTGTTCTTCGGTTGTTTGCTAGAGAGGGATACAAAACACTTATTCATGAACTCTGAGGAAAACAGATAGGAGAATGCAGGCTCAAATAACGCTTGTGGGTTTTTTCTTATTTGGCTATTTTTTGTGAATTCAATCTGATCTTCATGCCTGACTTCTTAAAGGAAAATTTGTAGATTTGATCCTATTATAAATCTCTGCAGCACTTTTCAAATTAACTTTGGTATTTTCATGTAATTTTTGGTTAGGTAAGTCAACTTAAAACTGCTTTGATTCCTAGCTTTTTCTAAGAAAATGAAAACTCAAAAGGAAATGCGCATTTTTGTTACACGCTAGTCCTTTTTTTTGCAATGCTGTGTTTTGGGGAAAGCTGTACTTTAGTTGATTACTAAAGCTCCCAATTTGCCTTTCTCAAATTCTGAAAGTCCTGCTGTAGTAGTCCAGCTCTCCTGAAAACTACTTAAAAGGCTTTTTGTTTCATCTTAACCCAGAGAATTTGAATGTAAATCTGTATGGATGACTTTTTTTTCCTAGCTATGTTTATGCTTTTCGGGAACTATCTTACCTTTTCCATTAATTATTTAGCAAAGTACGGGCCTTAATAAACTGTGGTTGTGTACCGAGCACAGCGATGTGGTGGTCCCTGTATTCCTGTATTAGCAGGGCTTGTCCAAATGCCGTTGTCAATGTTTTTCAAGTGCTTAAAACTGTCTAAAACCCAGTAAGACTGAACAGATGGAGGAAGGTTTTTTCTTTAGCTAAATAATCAAAAAATTGTTTATTCTACAAAATAAGGTTTTATTAAAAAGAACAAATGACAGTTGGTCACTTCATACATGGAGAACTGGGTATTTATTTTACAAAAGCAGTGTAAACCAGGCATTGCCTACGTCTGCTTCTGAAACGGATGTTCCTTTTCTCTCACTGGCGTGTGCTTGAAGGATTAAAATCACGGTGTTTGTTCCAGATTTCTGTACAATAAGCAGCTTTCTAACATGGCTTTTCCTGATGCTGTCTTGATTTTTTTTTTCCAGTTAGAGCAACATTTCGGGTGACCCATTGTACTCGCTGGAGCTAATACAGCTGTGGTGGTTGACTGAGCAGAATCAATTTTGTCTATTAAAATAGAACAGTGTAGAAGGGGGGGCGGATCACAAAATTTCCAGCGGATGTATCTCTGCTGCAGGCCGTGCAGCTCTGCTGAAACATTTGATAAAATCTAGTCTTGTAAAACTCATCCCAAATAGGTTTGCTGTGTTCTAGGCTTTACTGATTAATTCAGGAAAATTGCCATGTTTACATGCATTTGAACTTGTTTTGTTTCTCTTACATATCAGCGTTTGTTTTGAGAATTGTAGAGAATAAAGCAAGTGTTGCATTAATAAAATGGACTTGCTTTTCTCTCAGTTACAGTAGGGCTTATATTGCCTTCGATTACTTCGGAGGATGAGAATATCTTGTCCTTTGGCAAACAGCACAATCATGACTGACATGGGTGGTTACTTAATGTTGTTTGTGCATATATAAAACTAATAGTAGAAGCAGAGAAAATGCACAACCACTTGTACTAAGTCACAGGATATAGGGTAAAATGAATTGGCAAGAATGACCTGGAATGGTTGCTTGTAGCCCATCTGTGGTCCTGCCTCTTCAGGTTATGTTCTCCCTTGCATGTTTTTTGCACATGCTTCTGGGGATGTAGCATCACCCCCACTGCCCTCCAGGCTTCTCTTTTTTTTTTTTTCTTGCACAAGTTGTAACAACTTGTGTAACATCTTTCATTGACCTTAATGCATTTAAAAAGTCATTGTGGCAGTTCAGCCTAACCAAAGCCTGTGAGCTCCAGGAACTTCCGGCACGGGCAGATGGGGTCGAGCGAGGGGGAGAACATCACACGATATTTGGGAGTTATTTGCATTGTAAGGGCCTCGTTAATTGTTAATTTGAAGCTCTTGTAGCGCTGTTCCAGAAAACAAATGGTGATTTTTCTGTAACTTCCCTCTAAAAAAAAAAAGTGAGAAAAGCTTCTACTGATAATCTGCTGGTCCTCAGATGCGGGGCAGACTCTTGAATTGGACTAACGTTATCTGAATCAAGTTTGAGCTATAAATTCTTCTAGGCTGCCGAGAGCTTCTGAGCCCCATCGGTGTCAGGTAGCAGTGACCACTTGGTCCTTAAATAGAAAACTCACTTTGGAGTCTTCGTTTCGGACCTTAAGGACTGTCTGCTTAGGCACCAGGCAGCGGGTGTAACCTCGGGCATCTGGGGCCAGCTCCTGTAAGGACAAAGCCCAGCCCGTAGCCTGTTGCCAGGGATGCTGCCAGCAGTGCGGGCGGGAGCTGCGTTAGCTCAGAGCAAGGACCCAAACGAGCAGCACGCTGATGGGGAAGGCTCCATCCAACCGCTGGTGGCTCCATCTTCAGACACATGAACTGCCTGGGAGGGAGGCGAGACCAGTGGCTAACCCCTCTGCTGGGGAGGGGTCCTATCCAGCAAGCTCCATGTTTCCTCTTGGGATTCACTTGTCTGAGAATGGAAGAATCCCCTGTCTTGGAGGCATGAAGTCGCAGGAGGTGTGCTCCTCTCCCTTCCCTTAGCTGCTAGTGTAGTAGTTTGGAGGCTTTGGTGGAGGCTCCAATGACTATTGCAGGTGGGGATGGGAATTTGGAATGAATCTCCCCTGTTATTAAGTCCTTTGGTCTAAGTATTGCTGTCATGGGAGGGGAGATGGGCAATACCTCTTCAGGTGCCACGTAAGAGGAAAGTAGGTGCCATCACCCAGCTCCTTCACAGTGTGGTGGGTGTGCTCTGCAAATGTCTCTTGGCTTCAGCTATTTGAGGAATGGACGAACAGTTCATTTCTGGGTCCCAGCTGTGTTTATATACAAGGCGGGCACTGACCTAAGTTAAGACTGAGGCCATATGGGGCGTACACAAGAGACCTTAGCTTCTGCAGGCATCTCATCTTAAGAAAAGGCATGGTGCCTTCAGTATGCTGGCGGCTGGAGGACTGCGTGTCAGAGCCCCAAGAGCCTTCAGAAGAGTGCATTTGGACCCAGGTCAATTCTACGCCTTATTTTTATAGTCTCATGTTAAATTAAGCCAACTGGATAGATTCCCACATGATACAAGATACTCTTACGAAGGCACCCTGCGGTTTCCTCTAGGCTGTAGACAACTCTCTGAATCCTTGTATGTGGAAGAGGATTAAGCCTTCTTTTCAAAGTCTAGAAGAAACAAACTTGTAGCAAATATCTGTGGTTGGGAGAGGGAAATGAAGGGAAACCTCTTTTTAACTCTCTGGAATAAATGATAGACATTTTGTGGGATCTTTCTTCACAGCTTGACTGCTTGAATTCCTGTTCCTTCTCTACCCCCACTCTCAAGCACTCTGCCAAAGCCCATACCCCTACCAAGAAATCCACTACACCGACACCTGGGCTGTTGATGTGGAAGGTTGTTGTACAGGAGGAGAAAAGCAGCTGTGCCCACTGGTTCCAGAGCTAATTCTGGCATCCCATACCATGAGAAATAGTTAACACTTAAAATGTGCGTGATCCGAGATGTGTAGGTTTACTTAGATGAAGCCAGCATTACAAGTTTTTAACCACTGAAGCTACGGAACTATTAGAAACAGCAGTTCTTCCTCTAAGTAACATCGAAGCATTAAATACAAAGCTTCATTTATTAAAGAATGTGCATACTTTTTTTGGAGTTCTCTCTCAGGTGGTTTGAGGAAGGGAGAGAACAGGCTAGCGCTCACTCACATGTGGGCTTCAAAGAAAACTTTTCTTCTCAATAGCTTTGGGTTTGGGCTGCACACTCGTGTGTGAAATGAGACACCCGAGATGGTGGAGCCTGTGTGTATTCAAAAGCAACTGTTGCAAATAAATGGGACTGTGGATGGTTATTGACTTCTGCCACACTAATATCTGTCCGTATTTTTCTTCCTTTTGTTGTGCTGTTGCTGAACAGCAACTCAATTGATAACAAGTGTTGCTGGGGAGTGCGGTCCGTGTTGGGCGGGAGTGTCTGAGCGTGAAGATGGTGATGGAGAATGACTGAAGCCGGAGGGTCTGCGGTTGGGGCTGTTAGCTTTGCCTGAAGAGGGTGTAACAGAAAATACAGCTCACTAACCTGGGACCTAAAAATGAAATCAGTGTCACTGCTGAATCCCAAATTCCCAGTGTGAGGGGTGTGACTGGTGCTGATCTGGTTTTGTTACAGGTCAGGGAAGGATTACAAGGTGGTTCATCAACCTGCTCCCGCATTCCTTTGCACGTTTTTAGGGAGGCTTTGTTAGAAATGGATGCTACTTCATAAAAACTTTCCAGTAGTCTTTTAACAAACAGTTTAAGTTCGTCTTCCCTCCCATTCCTTCTCTTCCTGTCCTCCACCGCCACCTCAGAAGTTACAAGGACGGGTCCTGCTCTTTGACACCTTCTGCATTCCACAGGGCGTATGCACTTGTTCTTTTTTCACGTCCCTTTCTTTTCTTTAGGGGGTCATCTTCACAATCACATGAAATTATCTTCTTTGATTAATCTCATAAGACACTGTTTCATCTAACAGTCTTCCAGTTCTCCAAGGTGTTTTCTTGGGCAGCTGCTTTGTGCAGCAATGAGACTGTCGGTCGGTGGCAGCTGTGGTAGCTTCTCATCGTTTTGGAAATCCTGATGCACCTGAGGTGAAAATCAGAATTTGCAGAGAAATGAAGGAAAATGAGGTGGCATCTACTGAGATGAGATGAAAGGGCATTTTATAGCCTCTTCTGCAATAATTGTTAGTTTCTCATTCTCAGCAGTGACTGATACCGGTAGTCTTTCTGACTGCCTTGTGGATGCTTAGCTATCCTAATTCTGGTGTTACAATTAATGATTTAACAGTACAGATGCTGTAAATGCTCTTTGTGTAAAAAAAAAAAAAAAGTTTTGATAAAATTTATATATTGTGTATTTTATGCATGTTGAAGTATCCACTGTCCTAGCTGCATAACCTCTGATTTTTACAGCTGAAATTGTAATTTATGAATCCTCTTAGAGAAAGGAGAAAAGCCATTAAAACATTTCCACTAAGCTAATTTTTGTGTGCAGAAAGAGAGAACTCTGTAATTTCTAATGAACTGTGACCTTTGTACCTTAAAAGAGAGAGAGATATATATATAGCGTATATTTCAAAATGGATTTCTGTCAGCAGGGTAACTAATGAAATCATCTTGTAGTTGGAGTCCTCGGTACCTGATAAGATGTGAACTCCCCGTGAAGCTGCTTCTCAGAGTTTGGTTATTTCTGAATGTGCTTTTCTGTGGATTTTACAGCTACTAGGGTTGTGCTTTTTCTGCATTTTTTCCTTCAGTGGGGGCAACAAGAGAATTTTCCTTCCCCTTTTATATCAATTGTCCTGAAAATTGAAAGTTGCTTTGTTTCCGCGAGTCGCTACCCTGGTTTACTCGCTAAATGTGTTGTGGACAACAGGGGAGACGTGCGCACACGCAGAGCATCACTGCAGTCGTATTTCCCGAAGAAACAACGGCTGAAAAACCACCTTTGAATTTTTTTTTGACAACCACTAGAAATAACTAGAAGGGATGGGTTTCCTTAGTCTTGTCTTGCTCTTCCTACGTTTATGATGTCTGTGAAAGATGCCAAACTCCCAGGGACTGCGCGGAGAGCTGCAGCCTGTGCCGAGGGCACGCGCCCCGCAGCGGAGCGGCTCTGCGCGCCGGAGGGGTCCCTCGGGGCCGGGGGAGGGTGCGGGGGAAACGCGGGGTCCCGCCGGGCTGCGGGAGCAGCGCTCGGGAGGGCAGCGCTCCTCTGCGTCCCGCTGGCAGCCTGGCAAAACAGAGCGCGAGCTGCGGTGCTGGAGGGGTTGTGGGATGGTGGAGGGGTGACTGGGCAACCTATACGGAGGACTTCACGTCTGTTTTAAAGTAATTTCCCAGCCTGGATGAATTCAGTAAAAACACCGCTCCTTGATTACCATTGTCGCGTCAATTCTGAACAACGTGTATTCAGTTTTTCCATCAACTTAGTACGGTTTTGCATGTATTTTTCTCAGAGGATACATATTTAAGGGTCGGGATGAACTATAATCTGTGACAAAGCAGTGTGTTTAATTGTGTGAATGGAAAAATGGAAGGACTGGTTTAACTAGAAGATCTTAAACATGCTGAAACGTTAATTACTCTTAGAGGTCTAAGACAGATGAATAATTGGTCATGAAAGCCTGGTCACCTGTTTTAATGAGCTTAGTTTAAGAAAAAAAACACACCCAAAAAATAAAAGAAGCTGCATACTATTTCTAAGGTGCTCATGTACCAAAGTTTTAAAATCCCTGAGCCGGGATAAAATTTGTTTCAAGAAGCATTATATTCAGTCTGTGTTTTAAGCGTGCTCTATATTTTGAAATGTAGTAACGTTCCCAGAGCAGCAGCTTTTATTCTTAGGCCTGCCCAGAATTACCGTGTAAACTTACCTGGTTTTAAAACAATTCCTTGCACTGATAGCGGTGTGATGGTAGCAGGTCTTGAGTGTGTTATTTCTCTTGCAAGATTGAAGTGAACAAACGATTCTGAAGAGAGGTAACGAAAGCAACTGTATAGCTATATACCGTGTGCAGCAGCGGCAGTATGTAAGCCTGTGCCAGAGCTGTAATCTCCACAATGCAAAATCGGCATATTTGTAAATATATGTAAACTTTTACAACATAGCTAGAGAGTCGTGGTTCAGTTGATTGACTTCCCCTTAACCCTAGCTGTGGAGGTGAAAAGAGAGCTCAAATGCTTCCCTTGCTTTTCAGAGGAAAATCCAGTAATTCACCTTTCTTTAAGAAACCATTTTAAGGAACATTGTACCTGCTCTTGGGGTTCATTTTGTAGCGTTAAGCCTCGTTAAATAGCTGACATGGGATGTGTCTGGTAACAACACTGCAAGCGGAGTGGGGAACTCGTTAAGCAATGGCTGTCTCGTGATGTGATTTAGATTACTTTGCTCTCACCTGCTGAGTTGCCGTTTACTTTCTTCTTCATGGCAAGTGTTTACTGTTTGTTTGCTTGGTCTTTGCTTATTGCATAGCTAAGGTGGATGGGAGAGTTACTTTAAAAAAACCCACACAAGGATGCAATAGTAATTAAGGATAAAATGTTTGTACAGGTGAGATTAATACAAGAATCTAAAATTGTCAATGTCCTCCTAAATTTAGCAACCATTAAAGATCATCGTCGCAATGAGTGTTATTCTTTCTTAAAAGACCCTTTAAAGTATGTGGGTTTTTAAAATTAATTGCAGTATGTGGCACTCTTAATTGTAGTGGTGCAGAATATATAACATACTGCTGGTAGCATGCCTGAATGATTTGAAGAAAAAAAAAAAATATTTGGTTTGTGAATTCTCAAGTGCTTTCTTTAAAAAGTACCTGGAGTGGTTTAGGTGGATTGTGAACTTGTTAGGTAGAGTTCTATCTAAGCCTTGCTTTTACAAATGTTTAACTGTTTCTTACATTGCAAGTGAGATATCAACTTTCTCTTGAATACTGTGTATAAGATGGTGCTGATCACGTGCTATCATACCGTAAGATGCTTGAAAGCTGAGAAATTTGATCTTTAAAATGAAATTGCAGCTCCAAGGAAGGCTGTGCAAAACCTTTTGTTTCACTGCAGTCAAGAAATTGTTCTTAGCATTTCTAATTTTGAAAACTTCTGAAAACAAAGCTTTAAAATAGTTTAAGTAAATCACTTTGTGACTCATAAGAAGTTTTTCTTCGATCTTAAAAATGCTTGGGTATTTTTGTATGGGATGATAATCCGTATCTAGATTTTGATGTTTCATTATTATTACTTTTATTTATGATACTCAAACCATTGAGTTCTTTGGAAATTCACTGAATCTGCTGGCAAGACTAATCCAGCCTCCTCCTGCAAGAAGTCCTTCGAAAACTCCTCAGCACCCTTTTCTGAGATACCTAGAATTTAACTACAGCTACTTGGAACCTCTTGGAGCTCCAACTTGTACGTTTTTAGTCTCGTAGACTAAAAATAGAGCTTTTAGAAAAAGAATGATATTTGCAGTAAATCAAATTATATTTGTTTCAAGAGTACTAATGTAAAATGAGCAGTCTTTGAAAACTTTCTCGTCTAGAGCTTAATGAAAACCAAGCTTTCGTCAAAATAAAAGGCTCAGCATAGCGTGCTGATAGTAATTAATTCCCAGGGAGGCTGCCCGCCGCTCTATTTCTTTGCACTGCGGCAGAAAAATGCCGCAGATTATTTCTATAATCAGGTTAATTGAAAGAGCGGAAAGGGGTAAGGAGAAATTTTCTGGATTTAATGTCACGGTTGGGGGAAAGCGCGGGAAGGGCGGGTCCGGCACCTGCTGCGATGCCGCTTTCCCGAGCGGGAAGCGCGTGTTGTCTCTCGGTAGCTGGCAGCCTGTAACGCGTGCCGGGAGCCGCCTCCTGCAATGCTCTTCTAATAACATACGTTTTACGTGTATATTATTAGAGTGGGAATTAATGTTTTTTTCCCATGGAAATGTCTTGGGAGAAAGGGGTGTGATGAGAAAAATTTCTTTACCCAGCCTTGTCTCAGTTTTCAAGGAGAAAACTCCCAGACTCTCTCACTTAAATTTCTCCAGCTCTAGGAAAGGCTATGTGAATTTAAACACAATTAAGAAACTGCCCGAGGATTGGGGTTTTTTTCCTTTTAAAGTTCAATAGGTAAGGGCCTTTTATTTCCTACACCTGTATTTCCTGGTTCCTTTCAGAAGCCGCAGATTACGGCTCGTCTTTTCCCGTGGCGGCCTCCTTAGCTGAAAGTCTGAAATGCGAAATCCTGTTAAAGGCTGAGCCCGTGAGGTTTTTAGAAAAGTTTCGTTGTGTGTGTTTAATAAGTTGCAAAATCTTACCTCCATGTGAAATGTCGTAACGTTATGGTGCGTGGACGTAGTGTTTGTTTCTTTTTGCCTGCTTACGGTCTTACCTGCTGGTGCCGAAAGCTGCCCCGGCAGCAAAGCCGTGCCGGGAGCGTGCCCGCGCCGCCGGGCTCGGGACCGGAGGAGGGCTTCAGGTCCGTCACAGCGGCACCAGGGGCTCCCTTGGTCATCTGTAGGGTGGAAATCTGGGAGGCTTGTGAATTGAATTTGGAGGCTGAACCTCTGTTGACGTATTTATTTCCTATCCTATTTTTGTCTCCTACATTTGAAACCATTCTTATTCAGGGTAATGTTCTGGAGGACCTAATGTAGTTAATAGACTTAAAAAAACCAACAACAACTGAAACCAAAACACCCTATTGGGAATGAAAGGTCATCACGGAGCTTTTAATTTGAAGTCCAACCAAACAGACGTGGTATTTAATCCATCTTTCCTTGGAACAGCAGCCAACGTATAAAAGCCGTAATAAGAAAATTATTAGTTACATCCTCTTCTCAGTCTAACTGAGCGTCCTCTAAGCTAATGCTATGGTGCTGCCTGTGGTGGCTTCCTTTACGTCTGGCTTTTTCTTTTCCTTTAGGTTTCTGGTAAATAATGAGAGGCTGTCCTGGCGTACCCGGGATAACTAGCTGTGCTTCATCAGTTTATTTCCAGCTGGTTGTTCTTTCAGACGGGTATCCCTGTTGTAAAGGGATCCCAATTTAACTAATGTCACAGAAAGTATTTACATTATGTTACCTGAATTCTGAAAAGAACTTCTTCCAAGTCCTATTTCAAACTAGTTAAGGTCTGTTGAGTTATTTGAATTGAGATGGTTTTTGTTGTGAATTTAAGTGCACGCCTCTTTTTTTTTTTTAAGAGATCACATGTATTCTCTGCATCTGTTTTCCACATCTTTTTTAGGTTGAAATGTTCTGAATTTCTTTGTCCAGAGCTTGCAGATTTAATTGGGTGAGGAAATCCTTTCCTCACTTTACATAATAATTTAAATAAATTATTATGTCTCAAATCAAACTTTTATTATCAAGAAAGCAAGGCACATAATAATACTTGGCTGTGCCGTGTAATGCTCTACAGTTAATGAAAAATCTTCCGTGTGAAGTTAAAAATATGAAAAAAATAGAGTAGATTGTTCTATGATAAAAGAACAACAATATTTCTCAGCTGTTGCAGATGAAGAGAGATCGGCTTCAGAGGAATTTATTCAGGTACCTTTTTTTATCACCACAAATGGGGAGGCTCAGCATTTGTCCCCGGGCAGGTTGGCGAGGGAGCGCGGCGGCGGCTCCGTCGGAGCAGCCCCTCTCCGCAGGCAGCGGGCCCTGCCAGAGGAGCCTGGCAAAGCACGCAGCGCTGCGGGAAGGCAAGGCTTGCGTGGCTGCCCGCTATGAAATCTGCTGGTTTAGCAGCGCCTGCGTGGGTGCTTCAGGGATGGGAAGCAAGCTGCGGCGGGATGAGCCGGGGGTGGTGGTGGCTGGAGCCACCGGGCTGGGTTCTTGCGTGGTGGTGGTGGCCATGAGGCTCCTGGTAGCCCGGCGGGCACTGCTCTCCTTTGCTGTTCTGCTGGCACAGGTAAACTGGTGAATGATTTGAGCTGTTTGGAAACGGGGAAGTCTAGCAGAGCCTCTGTGACAATACAGCGTCAGGTTAGGCTGCCGTCAGGACGTTTTCTTCCCCCTCCACGGGTTGTTTCTGCAGAGGCTGTCTCTCTTGGTGGGCAGGCGTTGAAAGCGTGGTTGCGTGCGGTATTAAGGCAAGATGATGATTCACAAGGGTGAGTTCCTAATGTTCCTTCCTCTCAAAATTGCCGTGAACGTACATGGGAAAATGTGGTTAAAGCTGATATTGGAGAGATTTGTCCCCGTGCAGAGGCACAGTTATGTAACGTGGATATGAAGGACAGCAAGCGCTGTTGTCCGCTGGCGCCTTGTAGGACAGCTCCAACGTGACCCCTTGGGAAAGGCAGGCTCGACATTTAACACCAACAGACAAAGCAAGGGGAATGTGATTATTCCAGACTTTCTTTGTCTGTTTGATCCCCCAATGTTTGCCTAATATTCACTACTCTTTCGGCACAGCAGAGGGAAAATGCAAGTCAGGAAAGAGTTAATTAGGTCTGCGTCGGCAGGCCAAGGGCTTTCTGCCCTGCTGGTTGGGCTGCGGGCGGGTGATCCTTCGGGCTTTACGCCAGCCCTGGACCTGGGGCACACCCCGCTGCGTCAGGCTGAATGTGGAAATCGCCTTGCACTGGTCTGGTTTTTGGTTTTGTTTTTTCCTGGGAGTTAAGGAGGGAATAATGTAGTGTCAGTGCAGCAGAAAATTGAGAGTGTTCTCCAAGGAAAGATAAATGGATGAATGGATGCTTGCGAGAGGGGTGACTCGGGGACGCAGCAGGGCAGGGAGGAAGGAGGGGAATGAGGGGTTGGGATAAACGGGGATGGGTGGTTGTGGAGAGGGAGAAGCCAGGGGCTGGGAACTGTGGGCAACGTGCAGTCAGAGCCGGGAACGCCTTCCTGCCCCTCTCTCCTGGGATTGTCTGAATCCCTGTCCTTGCTCCTTCACCGGAGCTGAAGCTGGCTTGATGCTTTGGCGTGAGCTGGGGCTTGGAGGATGTCTTCCCTCTGGGTAACGTTTTGCCCGAGTTGCTCTTTCCGCTTGCCTATGCGTTACAATTGCAGCGAATCATGGAAGAGCTCTGAGCCCTCTTCTCTGCCTTCCTGGTGTGACACAGGACCTGTGCTGCTCTTCAGCTGTTTTCCGAGCAGCTTTCTGACTCGTCCCCGGCCTTGCCGTGGTGGGAGGTGAAGGCACGCGCTCGCGTACAAAGCAGCGGTGCTGGGGGAAGGGCAAACGAGCCAGCTTGCCCGGGCGGTTGTGAACACGGTCGCTGGGGAGGGAGGGTGCCCTGGTGAGAATGAGCAGCACAATCCCCTCCGAGGTGTTGGTTTAGGAGGGCGTCTAATTGGGATGCATGAGCCTCTTCAAACCTTTCTGAAAAACTCTTCCTGTTTAAGGATTAATATCCTAAGTACTACAGTGCCTGTAGGCTTTTCTGGATTTTTCCTCTAGCTGGGGTGCCTTGTCCCGTGGTTCTAAGGCAGAGCGAGTGCACCGACATACCCAAAAGGTTTTCCGGAAAATGGGTTAGAGCAGTATTGTGTTCCAGATCCCACAGGTAAACTAAATCAGCGGCTCGACGTTTGAACAATCATATTAACCTCACCTGGCTGCTGACCATTGAAATGGTATCTGTTTTTCAGATTTAACATGAATTGAGGATCTGTGAAACACCTACTGAGTGTCTGCTCTTCCCGAAAGCGGGGATATGTATCAGCAGGGGCGTTGTGAACCATGAACTCTGCTTTCAGCTGATGTTCCCCAATCTCCCAATCTTAATATACAAAATGTTGGACAATTCCCTTGGATAACTAACAGCATGCTGTCCGGTGCGAAGCACTTCATGCATCTCACTTCAAGAAAGATGTGGACTAGTCAGTCAGCATCCAGCATGTGGTTACAACAGCACGCGGAGATCCAGAGAACATGGCTGGTAGTGAGAGATGGTTCGTCCAGTCTGGGGAGAGGTGACTGAGATAAAGATAGTGAAGATAAAGGTATTTGAAGAATACTGTCTGAAAAAAAAACCCAAAGCCTACTTAAAGGAGGAGCTGAATAAATGATTCTTCATGCCCACTATGTAGAGGCAAATAATTAATGGGCTTAAATTGAAACTAGGGAGATGTAGGTTGGACAGAAGGGAGAACTTTCCAACTAAGAGCTGTTGAGCATTGACAAATATTCCCTAGGGAGGCTCATGGAGCTGGTGTACAGGTCTGTCAGGAATAATTTAGAAATCATTGCTCCTGTCTTGGAGCAAAGGAGTAGACTTCGAGGAGTAGACTGGAAATATAGTGATATTTCCAGATGACTTCCAGACCCACTTGCTGCGATTCTCTTATTCTATGCTGTGGCATTGGTCACATATTCAGGGTTACAAGGTTTGCATTTTTATTGATTTGATGAGTCCTGTGAGCACTGTTATTTCAATCAGTACATGGTTTATGTAAGTTTGGTTTAGTTTGGTAAGGAGCCAACCTAAACTGAACAGTCACAAGTCATCTTTAAATTGAGCTGTTGGCAAATTGTATTTGCATTTGTTTCATTAAGACTGTGTTAAACTGGTTTCAGATGGTGCAAGTGTTATGGTGCAAGTTCAAATAATAGCCCAGCCAACAAAAATTGTCCCCATTTCGCATATAGAAGGATCGAGCACCTAAGAGAAGCAATGACTTGTCTGGGTGCAGAGACTACCCTTACAGTTGTGGTGACTGTCTTCAGGAAGGAAGAACATGTCATGTAGGGCCACCAGAGTGACTGAGTGGAGAACCTTGCTTAGGAAGTAAGGCCAGACTTTAGCTCGGTTAGCGTGGCGAACCAAGAGGGGATGTAATAGCTCTGTAGAAAGGCAAAGGCAGGGAAGACTCAGCAGAAGGAAAAGAACCATGAAAGCTGAAGATGAAATTGGTTCGGGAAGCAATGTATCTCAACTGGCCTTGAGTAAACTAAACAAAGAGGAGGAATAAGGTTTTAGCACAGCTTTGCTTTGGGAGTGGCATGACAAGAATTCCAGTTGTTTTAAGATGAAGGTTGCTGAATTTATGAGCAAGATTATCTGGCATGTCTTGCAATTGACCTCGGAAGGTGGGAGGCTTCCAGAAGAAGAAACTCTTCCTGCTAAGAGCTTGAGCCATTGCTTGTCTTTTTTTCCAAAAGTCAGGAGTCTTATTGTCAAAATTTTCAGGTTTCATCCAACACTTGCAACGTACTAGCGCAAAGTGGAAACTTCAGAGAGAGGAACATTAAAAAACCCCACACTTTAATTTGGAAATCTCTTTTTTTAAGTGCTCATATTACTTCTGATTTGCTCTTTGGTGTTTTTTTTTTTAAAGGTCTGTGGTATCCTGAAGTTAGGTCGGGTTGCAAAACCGCACAAATCGCTGGGTTTTGAACATACGTGTAAAAATAAAGCTTTGTGTTTTCCGGATAGTGCTTCCTATTTAAAAAACCAGGAAGAAAGGCTCTCATTCTGTTCATGAGCCATGATGCCTCTCAGCTTATGCATTTACACTTTTGTTTATAAATTTGATTTTTGTTGGCATTACTGGCAATGGCTGGAGGCTGAGTCAGAAAACTAACCCCAGTGTCTGACGCCAGTGGAGCCTTGAACTTGAGAGCAGAGATGAATTGATGTAACCTGATGGTTGCTTATCCAGCACAGAACATATAAACTGTTTTTAAGCAAAATGCTGTTCTGTCCGACTTTCTCAGCATGCAGAGATGATCACGGTGCTTCAGCAGCTGAGACACTGAAGCCTCAGAGCAGAGGAGCCGGCAAGGGCAGCCGGCATCATTGTTGCATGGCCCTGGCTCTTCGTGTCTTGCCATTCCCCGGGTGCTTACCTTCCAGCCCAAAGTGATGAGGTCATACGTGAACTAATTTTCTCATCCTTACTTTACCGAGCTTCATTTTTATGGCTGTGGAAGTGGTGGTCGAGTGTTCCCTGTAGTTGTTGATGTTTCCTGCTGTCTTCCTGGTTTTGTTTTAAATACCGTACTTGTGTCGGTTCTTTTTCCTTTTTTTTTTTTCAAATGACAGGGTTGGAAAAAGGTTTTCAGACGGTTTCTACAACTTAATTTGAAGGGGTAACTGCTCATCATACGGCAAGCCTGAAGAATGAAGGAGCCTTTTCTTGATATTTTCTAGAAATGCTGCGTCTGTGAGCATTTGCCAAGGTCGCTGTTTGTAAGGACACGATCTTCCTGAGGATGGTGTATCAAGTGCCTTGCTAGATTCTGCTCAGCGTAATCTGAAAATTTAGAGCTGGTGTCTATACCGCCAGAACATACATGGTGGGTTTTGGTCATAGTAGAGGAAAAACGCAACGCTTAAATCTCAAAAGCAATGAAGCCTTAATGTGTAAGTTTTGGCTGAGGCTAAAACACCGAGGTTAACGCGCGGTTTTCCACAAAGCCTCATCTCTTGAGAGTAGGTCTCCTGTTACTGGCTGGGTGCATATTTAGTGAAGCAACCAAGTAAATAGTCTAGAAGAAATCATTGGTTATTAACTTAAGGTTGGTTAACAGAGACAGTAGTAATAACAAAAGAGAAACTAATCTGATTTGTTATAGTGGTAAATCAGCTCTAAATTGGTTACTGCAGTATCTTTATGTTGAAGTATTTTTTTGTGAAATAATAACACTTTATTGGAAAGATTATTGCTGGTTTTACTAGGCATTATTTTAACACACAGTATTGTTTCTGTAAGGACACAAAATGAGTGTGCGTTTGCCCTTCTCCCTTCCTGTCTTTCTGTCAAAGGTATATGATTGCTTTTCTTTCTTCTGAAGCCTTGATGTAGCGCAAGAATTGAATGGAAATGGTGTTGCTGTTGTGGCAGAGGTTTATGTTTGTGAGCCATCTCATCAATCACACCTGCTTTCCTTCTAAGTGTTTCCTATGGCAAGAACATCTGTTTAGGACAATATCACCGATCCCTATGGGATGATTTTCCATATGCTCCCGTTTCAGGATAAAATTAAACCAATGGACCTTGACAGTGTTTTCTTAACCAAAAATGGGTCCTTGGGCTTCTGTTAGCAGAACATGAACAGTATTATTTAAAAACGGCATGAATCACTTCCACTAGTGCTCTTCTGGAGAGTGATGCAGCATCTATGTGACTTGAACCGCCCTTTCGCACGCGAAGGCAGATGGTGTTGAACAAGTCAGATAAGCGTCATATGTCCAATCTGGTGCCGCCTGGCATGCTAACAGGGTAATGATTTATAGGATTGAGAGCTTGGAGGTATGGTTACCACCAGGAGGAAGAAAATAGTGCTCCTGTACTCTTTCCTGCAAGACGAGTAGAGCTGTCAAGGGCCCAAGTTTCCTTGGGTATCTCCCCTTTCTGAGTCTATAAATTTTTGGCTAGAAAATGGAGGGCTCGACTGCGCAGTGTCCAGGGATCTGAGGCAAGTGGCCAGTCTGTGCTCAGCCTCGAGTGGGTGGGTGTGAGTCAGGCTGTAGATGCACAATAAATCCAACGTGTTCGGGCGACAAGGCTTGCAGGGTGGGCTCTGGGCAGCTGCACCGCCTGTATGTGAATAGTCCTGTATGGAAATCTTGCAGAAAAAGACAGCCCAAATGAGTTCAAACTGGCTGTGATTTCTCCCTGCATCTGTCTCATCCTGCAAAATTGTGACCTGGCAAAATTAGCATCTGTAAAACACTTTGTGGTCCTGGCGTGGCTGAGAAATGAACACTAATGCACTGCATGGTATTAATAATAAAGCTTTCATTTGGAAACTAGTATAAAGGCTCAGAAATCCCTCGCAGCTTTCATGAGAGTGAAGCCCATTGATAGAGCTGTGTGCGCACACTGGGATAAACAGCTGCCAAGTTGCACAGTGATATTTTTTTTTAATGTGTTTTCTGAACTTTTTTTTTGTACCTCTCACCCTAGCATACACATCAGCGTGAGCTGAAAATAAAAGCACAAACTGCTGTTCCTGACTTCAGTTGCGTGGACTGGAAGTGCGGCTTGTGCTTTGAACTTGTGTACAGTCAATTGTGAATGAGTGCGTGACCTTGGATTTTAATGTGCCGATGGGTTTTAAAGACAGCCCTGCCCTCTTATGTAAGTTTTTAAGGTATTTTCATGCCTTATTTGTGCTATTTATCACGGTATCTTACCTGAATTTACTATGCAATTATACAAAAAGGATATGTTGGGAGGGTTTGGGAGGAATTGGGCAAGTTACTGGGCAAGAATTGATGATGAGATTTCTGATCGCTCTACTGATGAGTTGAATTAGACTCATAGACTTAAATTCATTCATCCTCTCTGTCTGCTGTACCTTGCATTAATCCAGGTTTTGCTGAAATCTCTATAGAAAATGTGTAAAGAAATAAACTATAAAAGAATTAACTCAAGCATAAAGCGGGATTTTTAATACTTCATTTAAAGGGATAAAAATATTAAAATTGAGGCCCATGAATGCACATGCAGAGACTGAAATCTCTTCTTAGTGCTGTTTCACAGAGGAGAGACTGTATCCTTCAGAAATTCTGAGCAAAAGCATTTTATGCAAAACACGTACCTCGCTGCTTTCTTTGATTTCCCCAGGAAGCTTTTAGAATTATTCTTGATGACAATTTACCATCCTGAGACTAAGCCTCATTTTCTTGCACCCGTAACCGTTCACGTCCTGCTCTTCCACATGAGCACGGTAGCTCCATGGTCCGAGAGGACACGGTGTGATGCCGCGTTAGCGGAGGGGGAGGCTGCCTGTGCCAGCCGGACTAAGGCTGAGCGGTGGGGAAGGGCAAAGCTGAGTGAGTGTTATAGAAGTGGTGCTATATGGAAACAATGATTTTACTGAGAAAGAGGTAGATAGAATCATTTGAGAGTATCTGTTTTGCTTTTAATTTCAGCAACGGTCTTGAACGTTTTCCTGCAAGGATATATCCTACAACATTTCTTTGTCCCAGGGCAGGGCAATTACTAGTAATGTCCTGTGATACGTGGTTAAATACTGCATTCTTTTTTTTTTTTTTCAGTCTACGCTGCAGACATCTGTGCTTTCATTTTTCTGTATAAGTACTGTTTTCCCCACGACTGAACAATAACGTGTTGACCGATGAAGCCCTTCTGTGTACTCACCTGTCACTTATCCTGGGACTGTGGGAAACAGTTCCAGGATTTACATTCTTTCAGTGAGCGTCCATTACTGCTGGTGATTAAAAAATGTCTTACTCGAGTTGCTGGTTCTCCTTCACTAGTAATTAAGCTGCTGTTTCATACTAGGAAAAAGCTTTCATGCTATGCAAGCCACAGGGACTTCAGAGAGACCAGCATTTGCAATCTTAAAAGGGCATATTGATTGGTCTTTATTAATAGGAAAATCTCTAAGGAGAGATGAAATACCTGAATTTTGGAAAGTTTAAAGAATGATTATAAAGCATTTCAAAATAATACGAAAACTAGGCAGAGTTCCCAGGTCATTTTTCCTAACTTCTAGTCAAGTTTTTCACTGTGCTGTATTTTGTGTTTTGTAGGCAGTTAACTTTTACTGAGCAAAGAGATCCATCTTTGGGAAAAAAAAAATTATTCTTTATAACTCCTTAATGGAAGTGTTTAGCTTTCTAATAATACATACTTCTGCATGATTATTAATCTATTGAATACAGAACCGTTTTGTTTAATGTGCATTGAACCAAATGGATCTTCAATCCTAAGTTTTGCAGGCAATGCAATTTGTCTTTAAAAAAAACAATCCCAAGCAATCAAGCCAGGTGGTGTCACTCAAATGAATGTGATATTTGTATGCATTATTGTTTTTTTCTTTAGTTGTTTCATTCAAAGAGATTTTAGTCTTTATTTACTGAAATTGATAGAAGGCGGCAAAGACTTCTGTTGGGTTACTTCTCTGTGGGTGGGTTCTTCACTTCTGTAGTACCTTGTTAGTGCGCTTGAAGTCAAACACTAGCCAAATTGAAAAGAGTTTTTATTTGCTTTGCGTAGGTACACATCATTACAGAGTGAGCAAGATAGCCAAGAACAGCGTCATCTTTATATACCCCCTTCTTAAGGGAGTTTGTAAAGCTGGCTTTTGCAATTTTTTTTCCTGTTTGCAGAGTGTTTTGGGGGAGGGAGAGAGAACAGAGAGGGGAAAGTTTCTGTATGTTTTTCTAACTAGTATTGGGTTTTACGAATGTAGGAAATAATATGTGATTAAACATACAACAAGCCTTTTTTGGCAAATAATGTCTCTGTGAACAGTATCTGCTCCTTGCACTACTCAACGAAATCTGAGTGTGAAGCCCAAACTACCAGGCCATTCTTTTCCATAACCTAATTTTCCCATTTGAAAGTCATTTAAGTATTCTTAAGCCAACCGTATCCTGGGCTGCATCACCAGCAGCGTGGCCAGCAGGTCGAGGGGGGGGATTCTGCCCCCCCGCTCTGCTCTGGTGAGACCCCCCTGCAGTGCTGCGTCCAGCTCGGGGGTCCTCAGCACCAGACAGACATGGACCTGTTGGAGCGGGGCCAGAGGCGGCCACCAAAATGATCCGGGGGATGGAACACCTTTCGTATAAGGACAGGCTGAGGAAGTTGGGGTTGTTCAGCCTGGAGGAGAGAAGGCTCCGGGGAGACCTTATTGCGGCCTTTCAGTACTTCAAGGGAGCTTATAAGAAAGATGGGGACAGACTTTTTAGCAGACCTGTTGCAACGGGACAAGGGGGAATGGTTTTAAACTAAAAGAGGGTAGATTTAGACTAGATATAAGGAGGACATTTTTTACGATGAGGATGGTGAGACACTGGCACAGGTTGCCCAGAGAGGTGGTAGATGCCCCATCCCTGGAAACATTCAAGGTCAGGTTGGACGGGGCTCTGAGCAATGTGATCTAGTTGAAGATGTCCCTGCCCCCAGCAGGGGGGTTGGACTAGATGACCTTTAAAGGTCCCTTCCAACGCAAACTATTCTATGATTCTGTTCTTGAAATGTTTCATAAAATTATATATAGTGTTTTGTCCTCATAGTTCTCTGATTGATATTGCTTTCCGTAGAGTCTCTGAATGTCTGATGCTGTTTGTTAAATACCGTACATGGAACATTCCTTGCATCATGTTATAAAATCCATACTTCTGTAGGCTAGAGATTTTAGCTTATTAAACAGCTGTGATCAAGGGGTCTGAACACACTGTCTCATAAGAAATGTATCTATGCCCACCAGTTGTGAATCTGCCAGTGCAAGATACGGTTTTTGTTTTGTTTGGGGTTTTTTTTGCTAATCCAATTTTCAAACTCTTGTCATCATGGGCTGCAGGAGCTCCTATCACTAAGCATCACTCACATTTGTTTAGATTTGGTGCTGCTGACTTCATGTTTTCATAGGTCCTGTCTAGCCAAGATTTGAACTATCTTGTTTGCATTTGATAACTAGCATTTGAATTAGTATTCCGGGACCTTAGCCAAGGGCATGTGTCTTATAACTATAACTGTAACAGAACTATGTCACAGACTTCAAGTCAGAAAGTACCACTGTGATCATCTAATCAAACCTCCTGTCTACCTTGGTTCGTAAGAGTTTCTTGGATGAATCTCTGATAATCCCTTACCCTCTCTCAGATAAACTGTGCAGACTGAACTCCTTGGTCATGGCCAGCATGGCCCAACTCTAGCGATTCTCACGGCCCACCCTTAGAACTGGGTCCATGCTGAGGGGCATGGTGAAAAGTGTGCTCTGCGCCGGGAGATGCTTTCTGCAGCAGAATACAGCAGACTCTTCTTGCTTCACACTCCCGCTCCAGCCTCGCGGTCCTGCCGCCCGGCAGGCTGTGCTTGGCTGCGCTGGCCTCCCTAAGTCTCGTTTAGGATCACCGCTTAGCAAGGCTGGCTCTCCCCTGCGCCGGCTGGTCCTTCTCTGGTCCGAGTTACACAACCTCCTGCCAGCCAAGCGTTGTTAGACGGCTTGCACAAGCATCTCAGTCTCTGTCTGTGACCGGTCATCTTTATGCTTCAACACTCTCTTAATTCTTTTCAGAGTGTAAAATTTGTTAGTAACGATGGGCTTTTTTCACAGTTCTTTATAAAAATATAAATCACTTCATTAGAACAAAACCGAAGCAGAACCTCTTGAAAATCATCAAGGACATGTATTTTTATGTGTGTAACTTATATTTTGTGACTGATCACTTACCCAATTTTTAATCAATTTATGTAAATGGATATTTTCTGTTTCATTTTTATTCTTTCTTAATGTGAAGCAAATGCATTGCAGAAATCTGAGTTTATTATGTCAATGCTATTTTTTTTGTCAACCCAAACGTATAATCACATTGGAAAGTGGCCAAGATCTGTTTCTCATAAACCCACGTTGATGTTACCCTTTCATGCTTTGCTGTTCAAGGGATGGGAGGTTAAATTTTTAGTTGTTAGTATGTTTTAGCTGACAAGCCAGTGTTATTCTTTTGGGCAGGGCTACAGAATGTCAAGCTTTGTAGGAGGGAAAAGAAAGAAAAAGGAAATATTTTGTTACAAATGTGATGCTTTCAGCTTAGTTCTTAACTATTATGGAAGACTTTGATTAATGTATCCTGGCCAGGAGTGCAGCGTTTGCCTTTGAGTGTGTTCTAACAGGTTGTCAAGTGGTGTTAGGAATGCACGAGAAGTGACAGCTCTTTTCAGCATTTAAAAAGGTTCCCAAGTAAGGCATTTCCAAACTCCGGATAAATTACTACGTAAGTGTTGAGGAGCTGGGATACCCCAATCTGCAAAGCGTCTTTGTGGTGGTGAAAGGTCCCTGTCCCTACTGTCCAAGAGTTTTGCAAGAACACTACAGGGAATGCTTGTTTCCAGTCTCTGAGTTGTTACAGCAGAAAAGATGGCCTATTGGCTTTTTCCTTCTTTGCACTATATCCTTCCCACATATCTTTTCTTTTGAATCTTATTTCCAGCAGTATCAAGCAGTTGGTCCTTTCTCGGGTGCTGCGTGCTGTGGAGCAGGGCTGGGACGAGAGCAGAGTGTTCCTGGGGCAGCTCCGAGGCCTCTGACTTTCCAGGTGCAGGAGTTTAAGTGGGTGTTTGCAATAATATGGCCCTCTGCAAGGATTTTTTTTTCAAAACAGGAAGAGGAAGTCGTTAAAGGACTATTTTCCTATATTCTCTTCCAACGAACTCCCCCAAAAGGTCCCTAGGAAAAAACAGAAGCAAGTTGGGAGGAGGAAGAGTTCACGATACTGCTGGTTACAGTGCTGCTTATCCATGGATCTCCAGGGGGTACCGAGGAACTCCTTATTGGTTTTTTGTGTGTCCTGGAGATGCGAAACGTGGGCACAGAAGAATTAAATGACTAGGTGTAGGTGGCTCAACAGGCCACAACGTGAGGGAAGAACTGAAAACGTTTCTCTCCAGGATGCATTAAGCCACTATTAGAGTTTAAATTAAGACCCGTCACTTTTCTGTTGTCTAGCTATTTTATATTCCTTTCCCTCAATATAATTAAGTTCAGCATGTATGTACATAGACACACGTGCACTTGTTCAGTCTTACTTGTTTTGTGAAAACATAGATACGAAAAGTTATGAGATGCTGAACTTCTATTGAAGGCTGCGTGGGCAAGTTTTCCTTGCTCGCCTGGCTTGTGCACCAAGACAGCTCTTCTCCGAGAAGAAAATAAAATATGTCCAGCTAAATAAAGGCTGCAGTCGTTGGAGTGATAAATGAGACAGAAGGTGCAAGTTGTTCTCCTGCACAGAGAGCTTGGGGCGGCCGCTGCAGCCCTGGCCAGCGAGACTGAGGGAACCTCCTGATGTTCTTGGTGCTCTCCTGGGCTCAGCTCTGCTTTGCTGATGTGTTTTAAGGTCTTCAAGTATTATGCTGCATTGGATGGACAGGAACAAGTGAGAAATGGCTTTTAACTCTGCTTTTATGTGACACGAGGTGGTTTTTGTGAGAAGAATGATCGAATTAAAGGTGTATTCATTGCTGTGTAAGAACCATGATTTGAAGAACTCTGAAAATAGCTCTTTCTACAGCCTGCTACAGGTTGTTGTCCAGCTGTCTGGTTTGGTGGGGAGTCTTGGGGTGTTCTGTGGTTTTAATGGTTTTTTTTTTTAATTAATTTGAAAATTTTTGAGGTAGTTTCCTAAAATGGATGTACTTAGTCTGTAATTAGAGACTAAGTCTGAAGGCCTATTCGGTGGGTATCTTCTAGGATTGGTAAGGCTGCCTAACCTGTGGTTGACTAGCGAATCCAAAACAGTTCAAGGGCTTAATTTTGGAGGTGGAAAATATATGTTCTGACTTGAATGATCTCTGTTACAAACGCGATAATATATTTCCCGTTACCGCATCTCTGCTTAAATAAAAGTTCGACAGGGAATGGTTTGTTTTAAGCGACTTTTCTAAATTAGCTTATTTCACGAGTGATAAAAAATAATACAAAGTGAAAACATTTAAAAGTCATTATATAAATGTCACATTTATGTTCTTCCATTTATAAGGTGTCAGCAGATAGAAATGCATCTGGTTTAGCTAGTGCTCAGCTTTGCTACTGCTCAAAGAAAATTTTAGTCATCTACGAAGTATTTTACTGAAACTGTAAAGCCATGCAAACATTTCTGTTGGGTCTTAGCAGATTTACCATTTTGACAAATTTTACCATTCAAAACACCTACGATGCTGGAAGGTACGTGCTATGCGGTTGCACTCAGGTTACAGTGAAACTGTTTTATTATTTCTGAATGTTTGTGACTGTAACTGAGCATCCTGTTCTCTACTTAGGGTTAATGGTGGATTATAATTAATTCACTGGTAAGAATATTTCACTTTAAGTGTGTTTTACAAACTGAAGTACGGAATTGCTAGGTTATAGCAGGATGGGAAATAGCGGCAATAACGGGATGAAAATGAAATTTGCCTGTTAGAAAGGCAGGATTGAACGCTACGCGAGACACACTCAGATTAAATTTGCCAGGGCAAATCTAAATAAAACTTGCCTTGTTCTGCTAATTCTTCGTGCTGGGGTAATTTTGGCTGGCAAAGCTTGCTGGCCGAGTGAGCATTAACATTTGCACGCTGAATGGTAACACGGGGTAAATGGCACCGTTTTCATCTTGGGAGGCTGAGAAAGGCGGCAGTGCTCCTCCGGCTGGGTCTCCCCGGCGAGCGAGGAGTGGCACCCCCTCTTTTTTAGGAAAGACAACACTTCTGGAGGGGATTTCATACCCACAAAGTAAGTTAATTTGAAAATTGCCTCAGAGTAAGGAGAGCAGCTGAAAGAAGAAAAAAATGGGATGGCTTCTCTCTGGGTGCCCGCGCCCTGCCGCTGTGCTGGTCCGGACAGGCTTGATCCGTCCTGTGACAGCGGGAAGCCCAGCCCTCCCAGGGCAGCGGCATCTCCTCTCGTCCCTCCACACCTTTTCAGCTCTCTGAAGGTGATTTTTGGGCAGCAGCACCGAAATGTCTCTTTCCACTCCTGCTGTGGCCTGGGCCAGAGGGACCGAGCCTGCCGGGGCTGGCGGAGCCTCCTCCTCGGTCCGACTCCTCTGAGTCCGGCACCGGAGCAGAGGCAATTCGTCACCACAGCTATTAAAATTGCGAAGGCATCAGCCATCGTACGTGGAGGTATTCGCATCGTCTTTCTGCGTCTTCCAGCCTGCAGCTCGTGCTCTTCCAGCCCCTCAGGCGTGAAGGCAGAAGTAGGAGCCCGCAGCGGGGGGCCCGGGCCCAGGGCCGGGGGCAGCTGGGCCTTGGCTGGCTCTGTTTGAGGCGGCGTGCCCGGTGCTGTCTTCCTGGGCCACGTGGCGCAGGTGAAGCAAAATGCTTCTTAAAACCAGCACAAACTTTAATGAACGCTAGGCTCAGAAGTGAATTCCGGAAAATACCAAAATACCGAGTTCTCATGACATGTCCAGAATGATTTTTTTGATGGTGTGGGTTTCTTTCTTGCTGTGTGAGCAGAGGTGATCTGGTGTCACGGGGTTTGTCCAGCTTTTTTCACACATTGATTTCACGGTTTCCTTTGAAAAAGTCATTTTGTGAGGCAAGCCTGAACTGTTTCTGGTATTTTGTCTAAAATTACAAGCTTATGTGGAGCCTGTGAAGCACTGGTAATTAAGAGAGTTAATGGGGTGCTACCTGCAATTAATTCAATTGCTTCTGACAAGAACTTTTTTGTTTGACCGTAGGTTATCGCAGTGCAGTTGTGTTGGGAGGTTTTCATCTGTAAAACACGGTCTCTGCCCATGGTGTTGGGTTTCTTAGGTGTTTTCATGGCTCTTGCGTTGGGATTTGTGATTTGAGATGTTGATTCCCCTTCCTCCTGCACCTTGCGGGACGAGTTTTTTAAGTTCTGACATTCCGTAGAAGACATGAATCTCATCGTTCCTCTGCCATAGGACTTTGACATGTCCCTTAAGCAATTTAAAAAGTGGCAAGCTGTACTTGCGTCCAGCAAAAAAGCAAGCTCAGCCTTTTCTACAGTGCCAGATTTAGCCATAAAGACCTGAATTCAGCTCCTAATTTTCTATAGCTTTCTAGCAATGACTCAGGCAAATAAGTAAATCTCTCTCGGCCTGTTCTCTAGCTCCTGTTCATTGAATTGTGAGCATCCTTGGGGGCAAGGGCTGCTTTTTATGCATTGGGAAAATGAGTTACCACTGGGAAACCTCACTGTGCTTCACTAATACAGCTAACAAATAGCAGGCTGTAGTTTCACCAAGGGTGACTTAGTGAAGAAGAATGTTGGCTGAATGCTGATACGTAATGAAGCTGTAAAATTTTTTCCCCGATTTGCAAGTTATCTAATGGCATCTGCTGTTTGTTCACAGAAAGGGGATTTTCTCCTTTAGGATCACTTTAAATGATATGTGCTTATAATTGAATGTACAGGATGTGGGAATAAAAGGTCCTGAATGCTATTAAAAATTTCTAGCAAAGGCATAATAATATTAAAGGCATAGAGCTGGTACATGAGAGCAGCTACTTCAGTAATATCTCGAGCTCTTCACAGTCCCAACTGCTGCGTGTCTGAGCCTGCTTTTGTGCCCAGTTATGTCTTTGGGAGAAATCCTAGATTCCTCTGATAGTGGATTAAACAAGTCTTAATGTGAAATCAAAAGGTGATTGCACTAAGTGAGTAAAGTTTTCATTTTAAAAATACAAAAATTGTTTTTATTTTTTTCTTCTAAAACGTGTTATTGTTCATCTTTATTTCTGAAGGCCTTTGAATTTTTAAAATTTGAAAACTTTTGCAAAATCGTGACATTTCCCTGAAGAGGTGGTACTGACAATACGGGATTTAATGAATTAATAGTCCTATGCAGGTACGAGCTAACACGTCCTAAGTTCACTGTCAGAGCAAAGCAAGTTCTTGGCTTACGCTGCAGGATGTCTGGGAAGGCTGCCGTCTGTTCCCACCAAGCTGGGTATCTCGCTATCGGACCCGTGACTGTAGGGCAGACCAGAACTGCACTTCTGTTCATAAATCCACAATAAACCAACAGGCAGCTACATAGGAGAAGGCTGTCAATGGATCTCTCTGCTGATTTCGTATCTCAGGGCAATCTCTGATTAGAAGAGTAGTTGTGGTACATGAGCAAATGTACAGATTTGGCATGCAGATGTGAAAATGTAATGATATGAACAGATGTTCATTCTGCTGATTTAGATATCTGATTTCTGATCCTGTGATGGAAGTGCCACTTCAGTTTCCTTTTCTTCATCACTAATATGGGTGAGAGATGTTATAGCTTCTGCATGGCAGAGGTGAGCCCTTCCCTCATTTGGTGACCTGCTGCTCCTGCTGCTTCACCAGACAGACCTTAATCTGTTCCAAAATGAGGACTTTGTCCTGTTAGGCAAAGTTAATTAACCATCAGTAAATACAGCTATGTCAGTTTAAGCATTTAAAAAAAAACCCCAACAAACAATATTTATAGGCTAGCTGGACACAGAAGTAGAAGTCCTTAGGCCAAGAAGTCTAGGTAAGGTATCCAAGTTGTGTGCCAGGGAAGGAGACGTGCCCGTACAAATGTGTGGGCAGGAGAGGAGAGGGCTTTCAGATGTCCTTAGCCAGGCTGTAACACACCAAACGGACAGCTTGAACCTGTCGTGGCTTGGGAGGGATCTCTCAAAATAGCAGAGGGTCTTTTTGGAGTGAGACAGGAGAACTTCGGTAGGCTGTCCGAAACCAGCAGTACTGTGGCCCAGGCTCGCTCACTAGCCAGCGTGAGTTTATTCTTAAGTCATTGCCACTTATAAAGTCTTTAAAGCAGTTTATTTTTTTTTTAATGTTACTGAAAATTCAAGTCTTTAGAAGGAGGAACTTAAAGAAACACAGTGAAACTGCAAAGCAGCACAACTTTCCAGTTTGGTAACAGCTGTGCTTCAAACCCTGCTCTGACATGGTTATAGGCATTGCTATGTAAAGAACAATTTTTTGCGTGGTCTTATTTTTCTTCCTGTCATTTGATCCCCTTGCCTCATGGGGTGAGGATGCAGTTTCTTCCCAAACCTGTTAGCCCCTCACAAGTAAGTAGGCAAGAAACTTGACCTCAGTTGTTAATCTTTCTTAGAAATCTTCTAAAGACTCAGGTGAAAGCCAGTCTCTTGCTTGTGTAACTTGCAAAGTCTTAGTCAGAGCCCATATGTTACAACCTGGAGGAAATGATGCTTGGGGATGACTAACAGAACATGTTCCTGCTGTTAATTTGGGTGTCATTCCAGAAATTTAATTCGTAAGCTTTCTCTTTCATTTTGTTAACGCATTTACTTACTAATTCCAGTCTTTGCTGTTGTTCCTCACTAAGGAACTTAATGAAGGGATAAATTTTATTTTAACAAAGAGAAGTATTTGTTCACCCTGCCTGTGACGAGTACGGAGAAGCAGAGAGCATATGTGTGTTAGATTAGAAGAGTTATGATTTACGGATAGGAAACTCACTTTAATGTAGCTTCCTGATGCAAACATCGTTCTACTCCAGTCTCTCTAAATGGGTGTGTAATTTAACAAGGGCGATGCTATAAAGTACTAATTGGGAATTATTTCTTCCTTCCAAAAAAAAGCAAATGGCTTTCAGTGGTCTGATGCTTAAAACTGACCATGCGGTTATAATCTGATTTGCAACAGGAAAGCTAGGAAAATTAGTGAAGAAAAGATAGCTTACAATTTATAACCTCTTCTTACCACTTGCTTAATACCTGTCTGTTAGACTGCCCTTCACAGCGAACGATAGGTTGTATAACCCCAACCCAATTAATGCCTACTTATCTACATGAAAGGTGGCATGATGGAGCCATACGCCAGCCAGGCTGTATGTGTGACTGGACAGTGTCTGTGTGACTGGTGACGCCGTGCCCGAGGTGCACCAGGAACGCTTGCTGTTGTGGTTTATTGCTGCAGAAGCACTCCGTAAGCACTTAACCGCAGGAGCCCAGAGTAGCTGTAATAATAAAATGTCTAATTCTTAACACAGGGTTAAGGCAGCCGACCACGGATCGGTGTGGCTGCACTGGGGAATGCCTTTTTAACCCGTCTGCTTTGTAGGCTGCGTGGCAGTGGATGCAATCTCCTGTCTGCTCTTGTGTTTTGTAAGACCTAGTGCTTTTGTTGCTGCTGGGCACGATTCTAGCTATGGCATTGCGGTAAAATAACAGGCAATTGATGAGTTTGCATTGTGTATGTATTTGCAAAGCTGATACATCTAAAGCTCTGAGGGTGAGAAAGCTCGTTGTTACTGTGTCGGCTCCCGCTGGTGCTCCGGCTCCAGCTGTGCCACCGACAAAGTCTGTACTGAAGCCTTTAAAGCTGACTATTCTCCATAGTTTATTAAGACGGAGAAACAAGTTCAATTTACAGATTCTTTCTTAGCAGTAACACAAACCGAGCAGCTGTCTCGCTTCTTGCTTTGTTCTGTTTAACTTCAGTTTGTCTGGAAAAGTTGAACCAGCTCAGTGCGATTGCTGTGGACTTTTGACGGTTGAAGTTTATTTTAGAAAGCTTGGTGCTAAGTGGTAGGTTTGAGAAGCTTTCAGTTATTTGAAATGGAATTATAACGTCACCTTCTGAGCCAAGGCTTTGTGTCCCGTCGAGGAGGGAAAGAGCCAAGAAGTGTGAATGCCTTAAAAGGAGAGGAAGCCTGTAGATATCTGCAAACTAATATTGATATCGCCCGGATCACGTTGAGAAGAACGTTTTCCAAGTTTCAAGTCTCGTGTCTTGAGGGAGCTCAGAATAGCAGTAATGCCATAAATGCAGTGGAGCAGACTGAGCAACGAGCTTGTTTGTCAGCTCGGCGTGATGCCGCTGGTGCACTTGTGAAGCTATGGAGGAGCAGGCCGTCGCGTGTAACTCGAAGTAACGAGTGTTCATGTGTAACGAAGGCCTCCCTGAGCTGCCTCCTTCAGCTGTACGGTGTTGTAAATGTCTGCTGCTGCAGATAGCATGATGGTTGATGACTCCTTGGGTGAATCCGGAAACTCACTTCATTCCCCCAGATTTTGATAAATTTGGGTTATGCAAAGTGATGCCTTAAATCCAGTTAAGTGGATTAGCTTTCTCTGGCATGACCGTTCCAAAGGATCCTGTTCCTCATCTTGAAATTTGATGTCCTAAGGTTGTTTCAGGCTTACACCCTTACCTTAAGCATAAGGACATTTCACCTTGGGCGGATTATATGATGGGGAGTAAGTGTCTGTGACCCCAGTGAAGGTTTTTTGGGCTTGGATTAAACCCCGAGTGAGTCACGCAGTTAAACGGGTGTTTTTGCTGCTTCAGAGTAGAAAACGGTTCAACTGTTAAGCCCGTTCAGAAACAGCGTATGCTTTGGCCAACGACTCGTGTCAGGTTCAGCCTGGAGGAATTTAGAAAAGGTTGTTTGAGCCCTTACAGCGCCGGAGACCGGTCCCGTGGCGGGGAACGCCGCATGCGAGAGCGGCTGCTCTGCCCAAAGCCTGCCTGCACCTCTTCCCTGCCCTCGCTTCTCCTCTCAAGTGTTAGTACTGGACTCAGGCTTCCTCCTGAGAAAGAAGCTCAGCTATCATTCTGATGAAGAAAAATCCAGATTCTTTCTACGGTAGTTATAGATAAAACAGGTATTTATCTTCCAGAATCACTTTGTTGCAGTTACCCAGCTTGCCGACTTAGTACTTTGAATTCAGACAGCAACCCAAATGATCTGGCGCTCATAATATGTAGAATATACAGATTATGATTGTCTGGAATGTCTGAAGGATATTTTTGAAAGTTACCCTTAAAGTAGCAGTGGAAAATTTCTCACAGTGCTCAGAAATCTGGAAATGAGAGTCAAGGGGTATGGTATTACTTTTTTGTTTTTAATTAGAAGGTTTGTAAAAAACTGCTGGATCTGTGTCACCGCCTTTTCCTTTCTCTGCTAGCCCACACTCCGTTTTTCCTGTCTCAAACAAGGACTTGCTCCTTTTCCTCCTTAATAGCAGTGTGTCTGATTTATTCTACAGGGCTTAAATTAAGAGGAAACTCAGCAGTAGAGGAAGAAGTGATGGATTTGAAAGCAATTCTCAGGCTTTTCTATCCTGGCTCATTAGACAGCCTGCTTTTTTTTTTCTTTTCTTTTTTTTTTAACTTTGAAAAAACACAGTGGCTACAGAGCAGCAGAAATACTGCCTTGCTCTCGGCTGTTGGCATTCGGCGTGCTGCTGCCCACCCGTCCCCGGCAGCGCCGCTGGGTGCGGGGTGCTCCCGGCTGCCCCTGGGGATCCGGGCATCGGTCCCCACGGGGCACCCCGCTGTGCCAGCCCAGGAGGCTGCTGTTGCTTGGGGCAACGTTAGCTCTGATGCTGCTCCGTAAAATGTAAAGAAAACTGAGAACCTCCTCAGCAGCCACGGTGTAAAATGGAAATGTTCCCCCCATGCACACACGCTGCTGGGAAGCAGGTTTTCTGTCTTCCAAAAGAGCCAAAGCATCATTGTTTCAACCCGGGTTTTGCTCTCGGGAAGTCTCTGTGTAAAGCTGACTTGTTTGTAGCCATGGAAATTCTCATTCCCGTATTGAGTTCTTTGCAATCGCAGATGAGGGCAGGCTATCAAAATGGCAGCGGCCTGATCCCTCTGCATCTTGGTTACAAATCAGATGGGTGCCAATTTAATTCACTACATATATGCTCTTAGAAACATTCCTAAGTGAACCGAGAAAAGGAAAAAGTCTGAGGTTAAAATACGAGCTAATTAATCTTAGTGATTTGTGAGCCTTTGCTTCTGTAAGAACAGTTACACAATCGTGCCTTTTAAAGAACGAAAAAGCTTCATTTCTAGGGCAGTGGAGGGGAGTGCTCCCAGCCCGAGCAGCCATCCAGGGGAGACAAACCAGACGGCGACAGTGTGGTCTTCGGTGAAACTCCCATTTTGCTCTTTTACGTCGTCTAAAGAGGCTAGAGCATGCATCTGAGCTGCTTGTTGGAGGGGTCTCCATGTTGCTCATGAGGTCCAGGCAGCCCAGCAGGCTTCTGCCGCGCGGTGGGGAGGAGGAGACAGGCTCTGCGTGCTCCTTGCAGGGTCACTTCACAGTTTATGGTAAATGCTGCTAATTTTCTCTAGGAAAACCAGAGTAGTAGGACATGACATTCCTCACATTTCTAATCTAAAAGAATAAGTATTTCCATGTGGCCAATGTGCAGCCTCCAGAAAAGGCTGAAGGACAGCTTTAAATCCTTCCTTTGCCAACTTGAAAGAAAAGTCTGTAAAATCAGGGAGAACAGCAAACAAATAGAAAACTTTGTGTTCGTTTTTTTTATTTTTGCGGGGGGGGGGGGAATTGTTTTAATTTGTCCCTAGAGAAATGGGATGGGCCGTACAGGCCAGCGTGGTTACGGGGGGACCTCAGCCGGTGGTCACTGCCGGAACTTCGCAGGAGCAGCCGTGGAAGGTGGCGAGCGGCCACAGCTGTAAGAGACAGCAGCAGCTTAGCTGTGAGGACGTTCATACCTGGAAATGAAATCCTGCGTGTGTTAATCTCTCAGATAACGAGCCTCACAAACCAAAACAAGTGTTGATCCATCAAGCCACAGGTGTGTTTGTGTTGCCTGAAATATTAATGCTGTCATGTAGCATAGTGTAGCACAGTCATCTCTTTGTTCGGAGGCGAGTCTTTGTCTTCTTGACACTGGATTTAAGGCGAGTGCCCTAGTTCCTACACGCTGCTCATCTCTTACGTAAAAGATTTTATAATTGCTCTTGATAGAAGCATAAAACAAATCTAAAATTCTGAATACCCTCGCATTGCAGTGCCTGTATTTTATTTTTGTCCATTCGTTGCTAATAATGTCTTATTTTGGGTTATAGGACAGAAAACTCACAAAAGTAGAGAGGCAGAGATTTAAAGAGGAAGCAGAAATGTTGAAAGGTCTACAGCATCCAAACATTGTGAGATTTTATGACTTCTGGGAATCCTGTGTAAAAGGCAAAAGATGCATCGTGCTGGTTACCGAATTGATGACCTCTGGAACACTAAAGACGTAAGTACTGCGCTCCTGGTGAGGAGGCTAAGAATAGCGATGGAAATTTTTAGAAAAATCCTACTTTCATATTCTGAAAAAAGGCATCTCCAGATAAAAGAAAAAAATGGAGCTGTTCTCTGGTGTCTGTCATTTGTCCCTGCGTTTGAACTGCATTGATTTGACAGGAAGAATTTTGGCCTCCATCTCTCTTTCCCTGCTCTCCTCTTTCAGTTATGCAACTAGAAGCTGTTCTCTGGTGTGTTTCATCTTCTGCCTGTGACGTTTTAATTTGTCAGGGTGTGTTTTTGTGATTGCTTTTGTGCTTGTATTTGCATGTTTTGTTAGAAAATTGAGATAGAATAACACTTGAATGGTAGAATCTCTTTTTGAAGCAGAAGGTGCTCTAGGTTATCTACTAAACAATATTAATTAATAGCTTTTGGTACTGACAATCTTGTTAAGGTTGATATAAAACAGTTGGCATGAATTCTGGAACAGATTTTTAGCCCCAATGGGAGCAGTACTCATCACTGCATATATCCAGTGTGCTCCTCTGCCAGTGCACAAGCAGGTTTTAAATTTTTCCAAAATGTACCCTCCAAATCAGTGTTTTAGGTAAATGGAAAAAATGCAGGTGCATGGTACAGAGGTCAAAGTCTTGTGGTTAAAATTAAGCTTCCGTATTCTTCTGATTTGAATATATGAAACATATTCTAAAGCTGTTCTCTGCGTGAAGTGAATTGCTGTTCTATTAGACTTGCAAATGTTTGGTTGTATTTGCACCAGAAATGCTTATTATCTTCCTCCCTAAAAATGAATGCTCTAATTCCTCCTTTGAAAAGATCTATTTCTTTCAATTTTGTGATATTTCTGAGCTGCTATTATGGCATCTAATAAGGGGCTCTTATCCAGAATGGAGTTTCAGCTGTTAAAGCCCCTAGAATCTCTAATAACACTTCATTTTCTTTATACCCACTTCTGTGTATGTTTGTGCTCTAGGTATCTGAAGAGATTTAAAGTGATGAAACCAAAAGTCCTGCGTAGCTGGTGCCGGCAAATCCTGAAAGGTCTTCTTTTCTTGCACACAAGAACTCCACCAATAATTCACAGAGACTTAAAATGTGACAATATTTTTATTACTGGACCAACTGGATCTGTGAAAATAGGAGACTTGGGTCTGGCAACCCTCAAGAGAGCTTCGTTTGCCAAAAGTGTAATAGGTAATGCTCCTGTTCTCCTTGGCTTCCTTCTGTTGGTATGGTGGTCGTCTTTTAATATCTTTCTTTCACATTTTGCATTAGTTTTTTCACTTGCAGGTTGGTAGTAGAAATTAAAGTGGTTTTGTGACTGTTCCCTTTATACCACTATAAAAATCTCAGTCAGTAGGAAATGGTGTCAAGACTTCCTCTTCTCCTTCCTTCTGTGTCACTTTTTTGTTTGTTTTTTAATTGAAATATTACTTGGTATCCCAAATCCTTCTCCTCTCTCCTTCAAAAGGAGCGGCGAGGGTTCTCAGCAGCTTATGTGCATCATCCTCCTGAGAACAGGCTCAGTGCCTGCTGGGGGGGGAGAAGAAAAGAGAGAGGATAGGGAAGAGAAAGGATGCCCTGCTCTCTCCCTAACAAGGGAGTGCTGCAAAAGCCCAGGAAAGCCCCCGGGAAGTCTTCTGCTTCCAGCGATGCTGGGATAGGGATGGTTATTTTTGCTGAAGGGAGAGGCAGTAGTGCCCTGCGGAGCCGGGCTTCTCTCCTTTGCAGAGAGGTCGCAGAGGAGCCGGTCCGGCTGGAACACCTTATCCCCATTTACTGGGGCATCAGCAAAACAGGCTGCTTCTGCAGGCAGCTGCAGAGCTCGTCCCTGCCTCGACGCCGTCCTGGCAGAGTTCTGCTGAAACAACATCTGCAATTTATTAAAAATCAGTAGGTACGAAATGAAAAGAAATTTCCACTAAGATATGCAATAGCTGATGCCCTTAGGTGGTGCCTGCGTGAGGAGTGTTAGAACTTGGGTTTGCTTGAACTGGGAGGACATTTTCTGAATGACTGTTGAAGGACATCGTTTCCTTGCAAAAATTGAATTTAATGTTTTCTGTGTAAATGTAATGTTTTCCTGAATTCTCAAACATTTTGTGTTTTTTACCCAAGCTTCTGTAGCAAATCTCCCTTGTTCAGATCTGTAGGTGATGGTTCTAGGAAGCTGCAAATTTCTGAGAAATGATGCTGAGGGTGGGGGAAGTTACGATGCACCTAGTCGTATTTCAGCTTACAATATAAATGGAAATTAGAATCTAAGTAATTAGAGTTAGCAAACTGATAGTGACAACCACTCTTCCCTTACTATATATGAAAATAGCATCCTATCTTTCAAGCAGTAGTTGCTTAAATAATTATTTTAGCATCTCAAATTTTCAGAGGTTATAATTCTTTACAATTATTTGTACAAAAGTATCAACCTTAATGCTTAGGGAGCCCAGTATCGTTGAAGTCGAAATGATAGAAATTTTGGATGTGTGCTTGGCTACTGTGGGTCTGCTTAACCTTGTTGATTTTAGTGAAATCATGTTGGTTTATATCTGTTAAGTTTCTCTAATTTTTAACTTCTAATAATTGGTAGGTTTTTTCTGTTGAGAGTCGGTATTTCTTCACACAATTTTTTTGCAGTATAACGATTGTCCATGGGACATAATGGAATCATATCAGTAATACCAATACTGGGAATGATATCAGTAATACCAATACAAGTTTTTGTAAAATCAGTTGTTACCACAACACTGTCAAAGCACCCTCGTGTCTAAAAGAAACTCAATACTGAAAAGGGCTGCAGGTTGCTGGCAATGTGTCTGCTTATCTTTTTCATGAGTAGTGCTGCTCCAAGGAAAGAATTAGGAGGGCTTGGAAACGCTGGTGAGATGAGTAATTCTGCTGCCTCCGTAGATGTAGTAGCTTTAAAGGAATATTAGTAGCTGCGATTTTACGTTGGTCTGAAGGGAATGAAGTCAGCATGGCTGAAGTCCAATTTTTCCCTTGCTGCGTTCCTGCCATCGCTGATGCTCATCTGACCTTGCAGTGTATCTCCGCAGGGAGCCGAGCCAGGGCAAATCTCCTTCTGCCAAGAGGAGTTGAATAGATGCTGAGCGGCTTTACATTTAGGTGGTCAGTTTTGTTTAAGGATACTCATATGTGTTCCTTCCCACCCCCAAGGGATGGGGGAAAATGTCATTTTTGTGCTATTTTGGAATGGTGTCAAGAATTTCATTTGCTTCTTAGACTATCACTATCACTTTTTCAGATTTTCTTTAAATGCTCCATAATTCATGAGATTCACTCCTGCCTCTGAGTCTTGTTCCTTCTAAAAGGAAGGTAGCAGCTCCAAAAAACGTTCTCTATGGCAGTTGTTAACCGTTTCAGAGCAGCAGCCACCGCCTGCGTGACAGCTGGGAGAAAAACCCTAAGAGCAGGCGGTGAGTTAGGCTTTCACGAGATGGGTCCGGCTGATTCACAAAGGCTGAAGGAATGAGTGTCTTTGAGGTGGAAGGAACGTAACAAGGGGAGAGATCGATCCCGAATTTTGCAAAATGAATTTTACAGAAATGCTTGTGCTGAGGCTTGTTTTGTGAGTTAGGCCAAGTCTACTTCAGAAAACGTGCGAAAGCGGAGGTTTTACTGACAGACCCTAATTTTGAGAGATGTCGTTTATGTTGCCATTAAAAAAAAAAGCTTACGTCAAGTCCCCAAACATATACAAGAACTATTTTTTCCTGGTATATGTTACTCCAGTTACAGTTGTGCTTTTGCTGCCAATGTAGAGATGTCATAACAAAAAACCGACGGACCTGCCAGGCTGCCGCGGGGCTCTGGGGGACAGTTTGGGTGCTGAGGCGGCTGCTGCTGGGCTGGACGGGCAGAGCTTGTCCGGGTCCTTCACGTGGTCCGAGACCTCTCGCACTCCTTTTGGCATCCTGGTGCTCACGGCTCGCTGGTCCTCTCCCACAACACACGACTGCATTGATCTCTCTTCCTTCATCTTTTCTAAATGTAAAAAGGAAATAAATTAGTCTTGACTCCTAAGCATAAATTACGTTACGAGATACAGCTCCTGGAATAAATTACCTAAGTGTTAATTTTTTTCCCTTTTGCTTTATAAGACCACACTTTTCAGAGTAGTTTGCTGTGCAAACGTTGCAGGCGTTGTAAGTCACCACTTGTCATAAAGCTGCAACTTCCCGTTACGAAGCAGTAAGTACAGTGCTTCACTTAATATTTATCCAGTTGCATCAGATTTCTGACACCCTAATCCCTGTTGAGTAGGACCTTATTCTGTGAGTAGCCTCATTGATTTGTCCCACTAAACCAGTGACAGAATTACGTTTAATGTCTTGTGCGTGACTTTGTAGGTTATTTGTGATGCCACTTGCTTTCAAAGTGCTGTCTGTCTGCCGGGTGGTTGCTATGTATCTCTGGAGGAAAAAAAATATAAATTTGCATTGATAAAAACACGAGTGATGGTTCTCGTTTCTTCTGTCCTTTTCACCTGCACAAGCCTGTGCACATCCCTCTCTCCACCCAGAAAAAGAAACCATTTCATGACTTCCAGCATGGTCAGGCAATGTGCCATATGTCATTCTCTTGTTCACTTTTGAAATTTTGATACTTTTTCTTTTTTCCTCTTTTTTTTTTTTCTTTTTCTCTTCCCCCTTGTATTATTACCAGCGAGCCATGGGTATGTAAGTGTGTGTGTTGACTTTGGGTTTCTTCCCTGGAGGATGCTTGAGCTTATTCTAGTTACTTCCCTCTTCTGAAATAATCTTGCATGCACCCTTACACAGCTATAATGGGCACTCTTCTTATAGGTGAAAAAGATTGTGGTTAAAGCCATTTAGACTTTATCAAAAATTTACATTTTTTTTATGTGTGTCTGTGTAGGTACACCAGAATTTATGGCCCCGGAAATGTATGAGGAACACTACGATGAATCTGTGGATGTCTATGCTTTTGGAATGTGCATGTTGGAAATGGCTACCTCAGAATACCCTTACTCAGAATGCCAGAATGCTGCTCAAATTTACCGGAAAGTAACCTGTGTGAGTAAATGTCCTTAATTTGTATTGGGATTTTGTAATTTGAAGGTTTAAAAATGTATTTCGATGAGGTGTCAGTACTGTCAAATGTGTAGCGTGTTGTAGAAGTTGAGGTGTCTGAGCTCTGGGTTAAGCAAACCTGTTGCAGGTTTATTTGTGAGCTTGTGATTCCACGGTTGGATTGTGTTTGACTGTTCAGCAGCTGTATAAAATATTTGCAGTAATCTTTGTTGCTGATTTTTCTCTCCATCAGCCAAAAATACATAAATCTTGGAAAGAATGAGCAGGGAAAAATCTTTGCTCTAGTCTTGCTTCCTAAATGGGGGCTTTTCAGACTTGATCAAGTTTCCCACAAAGCTAAAAGGGCTAACTTTTAGGTTGCAGCCTAAATACTTATTTATATGGTGGAGGATGTTTGATTCAGATTTCCAGCCCAGGTTCTCTCTGTTTGTATGTGTAACAAATTATCTCAAGATATTAAAGGGAAAAGATAGCAATGTTTAGTTTTGGAGTCAGCCAGAGGAGCATTTTGGAACTCTGCAAGGTCTGGAAATGGGTTTGCTGCATTTTCAGGTGAGGTTAGGCTGGAGGAGAAGTCAATCTAAAATAATTTCTACACTGAATAAAATACCCTCTCCAACATTCTCACTCCCAGATAATAAATGTATTTGTCTACATAAGCTGTACTGTGAATGCCTGAAAAAACTCCTGAGTCTGTAAGATGCTATCAGATTGCAAATCACTGACTGCAGAGAAATGAGACTTGCCAAAGGCTTTGGCAGCAGTGTTTATATTCTGTTCTACTTGGTTAAGTGAAACCAAGAGTTACAGGAGGTTTTTTTCAGGGTAGATTATGTTAAGCAGACTGGTTTGTCAAAGATTTTCCCAGGGACTTCTTTCCATCTGGTTGCTACAAGAGCAGATAGTGAGCTGTGTGGTCAGCTCGTGCATCACCAAAAGATGCAGCCTGCACACTCGGGATGTGAAGAGGCCCTCGAAGAAAGCTGCGCTAAAATTTGCAAAGATTAGCTACGGATAAGGTTGCTTTTATTTCTTTGACCTATAAGGTAGAAAGAGTAGTTAGGCTTACATAGTAGATATGTTGAGCGGATCCATCTCCAGTCCCCAAAAGTGTGGTCCCAAAATTAGTTTGTATTTCTCTTATCCAACTGCTTGTTACGAGCAAAAATCTTCCCAAATGAAACTTAGTAATGACTGGTTGATTTTGAAAGGTACTTGAGACCACTTGCCTTCTCCAAGAGGTTTAGTGAATCCGGCCAATACAAACATGGTTCTCTGAAATCCTGCAGTCAGCAAACACTGCTCGAGGTCAAAATTGCATTTTCTGATTTGCCGTATGCTAATCTCTCACACTGGATATAAAGGTGGTTTCATCAGATACCCAAACACTTGCATGTGCCAGGTGATGGGTTTATGTGCAATTTAATGTTTATAGGTATAGTTTGTATTGTTCACTGTCTGTCTTTTCCCACCGCTGAAGACCGGGATGCCGGGAGGTTGGTGCTGTTGTTGCAGGTTGCTGTGCTAACCAGCCATGATGACGCTAACCTGCTGGGAGAGGGAGGATGCAAACGATTTGGGAGTCTGCGCTTAAAAGTTGAAGTCAGTATCACAAGACGCAGGAGGATGTCCCTGCTGGAAATGAGAGAGATGCCGTGTCTTTCTGAAAGCAGGAGGACACATCTGAAGAGGGGAAGCAGCTTTATCCCATTTTTGTGTAAACTGTTGCAAGCTGACATTTGTAGCTTGGTAAAGCTGAATCTTTCCCAATGGACTGCAACCCTCATTTCTGGTAGTTTAACTCTTCTTAGAGTGTTGCTTTCAACCCATAGCTACTCAGAAATAATTAAAAAAAAAAAAAGGCATCAGAAGCGGCTCAGCAGTGCAGTTACCTTCACCGCTGCGGCTGGAGCAGCTCCCTGTGGTGCTGTAGGGAAGGGAGTGTGTGCAGAGATGCGGGTTTACTGACTGCAGGCCATTGCGCTCTGCACCGTGGGCTGGCTGGAAACGCGTGTTACATCTCCTCAAAGAGGGGAAATAGCTTTGGTGGCTCAGTGGAGTTGCTTGCCTGAATCCTTTTGAGGATGGCTGCTTGTTCCACATCGTTATTCCACGGTGCTTTATCACATTGTTATTCCACGCACTCCTCCCCTACATGGAAGAGTTTATTTCATTTGGTACAACGGCTTGTTGGCTTCATTTAGGTACGTAGTCCTTCGATGTGCTCTAAATGCCATCTTTGTAGGTAGCCTAGGAGACATCTCCTTGGGCTCTAAAGCTTCACATGGTGACAATGGGAGTCTCTTAATTTTAGGCTCTGGGGTCTCGTCTCCTGAATGTGATACTGGTCTTGTAACCCTCGATACCGAATGGCTTCCATGAGAAGTGTAGAGTGTGTTACCTGCTGCCGCGGGCAGGCGTTGCGTCAGCAGCGTGCCTCATTTGTTTGTGGAGTGCCATCGTGGTTAGCTGGTGTTAAGGCGACCTGGGTATGTGTGTATGCATTTAGAACCACAAATAATATGGATGTCTTCCATTGCTCCACATAGCCAGAGAAACTCTGTACAACTCTTAGCCATCTGGAATATTGGTAATTAAGACTTTGTAAAACTCCTAAGCCTCATTTATCAAAGCAATATCCAAGATGGCAAAGAATAATGATTAATCAGAGGATTCCTAATTAGATGTTATATTTCAATTTGCAGACTTAAGTAGTCATTTTTTTAAACACTGATGAAAGCCTGAGCCAACTGATTTTCTGTGGCAATAACCTTTACATAGCTGAGGATTATATGGTAAATTATTACAACTTTGTAAAACTGGTCTTATATTAGCAGCTTTAGAGAGGTGGAAAATAATGCTTATCATGAAGAACAAGTAATGGCAGAGAAGCTGTTGAAAGGTCACTTTATTACTTGTAAGGGGTACTTTTGAAACAGAGCTGTCTAGCAGGGAAAGCTGAGGCAGAAAGCATCAGGTACAGACACGGAGGCTGTGTTTACTGCTATTTTGAGCTGAACTTGGGGCAGTAGCAGTGGCAGCAAAGGCACTGGGATTCCATAGATGGAAAAATTGGCATTACTGTTGTTCCAAGGAAAGGGTTAACCAGCTCCCTGTGGAGAGGGAAAAAGCCCTGTGCATGCCAGGAGCTGCATGAACTGTCGGGCACGGAGGAGGAGCAGGGGGTGGACCTCTTGGTGAGGGTGCTGAGGGTGCCAGAGGAGCAGCGGGCGCCCTGGGGAGATCCCCGGTCCCAGAAGGAACCTCTCTGGCCGCTCAACAGCTTCTCTAGAGGAGCTGCATCCGCAGAAGAGCTGGCGACAGCAAGGGACCCCGCTTCGATCCGCGTGAGTCGCTCAGCCAGCGCCGCGCGGGCTGAGGGGAGATGCTGCTATTGAGGTGTAGGCAATTAGTGTGCGGGGTCCCTCCGCCTTGTCCTGAGCCATCACCTCACAGTGGGGTCTACCCAGTTAGTTGGGGCAGTGGCGACTTACAGATGAAAAAACTTTAAAATCACTTTTCGTGAAGAGTTAGGGTTGGCCGTGCAGCAGCTATTGCTAGTGTTGGGTTTTACTAGACTGAAATGTAGCATAGAAATGGAGTGTAGACTAAAACCAAGAGGCTGAATTACACTGTTTTCTTCCCCGTGTGAGATGAGGTTTGAGGTTCTCACTAGAGCAGAAGGTGGCCCTGACCTTCTCGGATGGAGGGGATCAATGGTGCAGTGCTCCTGGATGCTGTCACGTATTTCAGCATGTCAGTGAGAAATTTAATTTTTGATGAAACTGTTTTTTTGCACCAGAAATGTAAACACTATTTTTAGTCTTTTAAATTGAGGGTCAATGTAATGTAAAAATGCGATTGCTGTCTAGTTTCCTGATGCTTTTATTTTAAAAATATAAAATAAAATAACTGACTTCTCCTGCCTTGGGCTCAGCATCGTGGTGGCAACCACTGGAGGTGCTAATAGCATCTAAAGGGGTTGGAATTGCTTGCTAGCGTTTGCATCAAGCAAGCGATTGCTTGCTGGTGAAGGTACAGTAACCACCTTACTCTTTAGACTGCCTCTAACCTTACTTTGGATTACGCTGGGATGCACGTTCCCTCTGCTGTCCAGCACAGTCAGTGTGTTACTTTGGTTTTGCCATTATAATATCTTTTTCAATTGTTTCTACTCTGTGTCCTAACACTCTCTCAAACTCTGCCTGCTAACAGGACATGAGATACATCTGAAGTCATAGCTGTCCAAGTCACGTGCATGGGTAGTCCTGAGTGGTATAGAAAATAGAAACATTACCTTTCTGTGACATTACCTTTCTGTGACATTACTGGTTTGTGTTAAGATATTACACGTTATGCATGTCTGTAGCGTAAGATTATTATACTTATTTATTTCAGTGACCTTTTATTCTACCTGACCATATTCTCATGGCTTAACTGCTGCTCTAGTTTTCCACTCTCATTTCCACATATGTGTAACTGCATGTGTATAATAGCCCAGCATAAAACGGCAGTCACTCCCCAAGCTGTTTCCCAAATGTGCAGGGAGGCTCACTTCTTTGCCAGATTAGACATGCTTGTTACGAGTTGTCACCTCTCTCTCTGCCCTTTCAGCCTGGATTCTGGAGTGTAAACATTAAAAAAGTGGGTATGTAACGTAAATAGAAAATACATATTTTTCAAGCAACAGGTGCAAGCCACGTTTACTGCAGTTAATTTGAAGTGGTTTCCTGGTCAGCATATTTGCAGTGACCTTCAGTCTGATGCCATAATCTCATTTTTCATGCATAACTTGATGGTTTTTCTTAGTCAGATTTTTTTTGTATTTAATCATTCTGCCAAGTGATTTTGATGCAGACAATAGGCATATTAAGTGATGAAACATCAGAGTCCGTGACCTTCCCATGCAGCTCCAGTCCAATGTTTTTTTACTGATGCACAGCAGAATGCACAGCAGACCAGGGGGGTTCATGGCAACCTTCTTGGGTTTAGCAGCACAAACCTGTGCTTTAAAAAACCCCACGTTTGTAGTGTTCGGTTTTGCATTTTAAGTTTTCATATTGTTTCTTTTTTATACGTATTGAGTGTTTGCTCGGCGTTTGCAGGCTATATTCTATATTGCTCTTACAGATAGAATAAGTTCTATAGCTGTAGCACAGCAACAACAGACAAATAATGTTCTGAATGTCATTGCATTGACTTTTTGTGTGTTTCAGATATCTTCTTAGGTCTGCAGATAATCTTCTTAGATTAGCATTAGGATTGAGTACCACTTTGGTGTGAAATAGAGATGAGTTTATAACTGCATACAGCGATCTCGCTGCTGAATGTCGTGGAACAAAATCCTGACAAAATTGAGAACTTCCCCTCCACTTTATTGACTTCAGAGAGTGTGTGGTAGGGTGGAATTTCACTTGGAAACATGGTTTCAGCTTTTTTGGAAGAAAAGGTTTTTTCCTTTTCTAGGAACTACATGAGTCTAGAGACTACCTTCAGGTAGAAGGTGGAGTTTTAGTCCAAAGTAGACTGTAACTAGACTAGGAGGACACCTCCTAGGTGAAAGGAGAGCCTTTAGAAAAATTACTGGCTGACATGGGTCAGACTTAGGGTTGACTTGTCTGGCATACACTGTGTATCTTATAAAGCATTATGTGTTACTCTCAAAAGTGTGCTCTGCTGATGGAAAAACGGCAAGCGGCTACTTTTAGACCTCTGAAAAACAAGCTTCATGTTTTTACACCCAACATAAAGGTTAAAATTTTAATGCCCTATATGTGCCTGACTGTAGACTCAAATATCATATACTGGAGTGCAATGTATTTCAAATCTAATCACTTCAGTAAGAAGATGAGGAGACTAAGTGGTGGTGAGGGATTCAAAGTAAATAATCCTGTTTGAGACAGAGAAATCTCAAAAGGGAGATTATTTGATCTTCACTCATTTTGCTCTTGGATTTTATATATATATATATAAAAGCATTTAAAGAATTTGTATGAAAATATCCTTATGCACCTTATGTCAACCAGTTAGCCCTGCATTTTAGATGCAGTGGTGCTGAATTTCATTTTGGTTACAAGACGGCTGTACAGTTTTCAAACTGTCATGGATAATTCCTTAGCTAATATACTTTGAATTTTGGTGCCATGTTTCCTTGGGAATGCTCAGGAAAGACAGATGGCTTTTGTAGAAATGAATGAGAGGAGTCCTTTGATTGCAAATAGCAACCTGTGTTTCGCATAAACCCCCTTCATTGTCAGGAGGCTCATAAGCATCAGGGCACAGCGCTGTAGGGAGGGTTTGCAGCATTGCAATGAGATGGCCTCGGAGATTTTAATGACGAGTAAGGAGCAAAAGCATGCTATAGCATCTGGGCAATGGGAAAACACTTTGGCAAAGCAGTTCAGTTCAGTACTTCACTGTGCATATTTTGTCCTTGTTTGTTTTAGTCATCTATTCATAGCTTAGCTGTTCAGTAGATTAATACAATAGATATTTGGAGAGGAGTCAGTGTTCCTTCAAAAGATGTTGAGAGTAAAATGGTGTTTGGAGGAGTTGCTTTTTTTTTTTGTGGAAGCAATTTGTAAGGTCAAAAATAGGGGTCAGTCATCAGGGATCTGTCAAAAGGACCATTTTCAGGCAAACCTAATTTCTAGGTGCCCAAGATGCCCTGCCCTGCTCCATCCCAGTCATGTCAGAGTTCCAGTCGATCCATGTAAATGAAGATTGTTCGAGAATTCTGGAAAAGAAAATTAAATTGAGAGATACTGTGGTATGCCTTATGCTATTTGTGTCTCTCATATGTTCAGTTTGTGTTAAGATACCCATGAAGTGCTCTGCAATTATAAAAAGCAATTGGCAGGTTCCCTTGAGGACATAGATAAGTGAGCGATGTATTGCTCTAGATAGCTGAAAGCTCTTCAGGTAGTATGGTGAAAGGTGCCCCTACTGCTTTGTTGGGGGGTTTTTTGGTGGTTTTTTGGGGTGTAGGGTTTTTTTTCCCCCCAGTTAAATTGATACCGACCGATGCACGTTTGTGGGATATTTTTCAGTAAACATTAAGCTTTAGCAGCTATATATGGTTTTTATTACCCATTCTTCCTGATAAGTGTCACTAAGATGGAAATCAATGGTTTCCAATAGCAAACTGGAGTGTTTGAAAACGTAGAGATTTGTCCCGTTGCTTTCCATTGTGAATTACAGATTCATTACAGAAATGAAGATTTCTTCAAACTCCTCCCCATCTGAGGACAGGGTAGGCTCCTGTAGCTTTCGGGTGTATTAGGGTATAGAGGATTCATGTTAAAATGTCTTTTGGTGGTACTTTGTTTTCTTTCTAATTCAGATATCGGAGCGCTCTTAAGAAACACTCTTGACACACTTTTGCTTGTTTTGAGCACGCCTGGGCTTTGGTGGGCTGGACACTCCCTGTCATTTTGACATATTTTTCTACTACACAAAATTTGAACCCTCATCTCATAAATAAGATTTAGGTTCACTTAACCAAATAATTCCTTTTAGTGGGTCACAACCAGCCAGCCATGTGTACGGATTATTTTGTTTTGTTCCCACAAGAATGTTTGTTTTTGGCTCTCAGCAGCTCTCTGCCTAGGCAAAACTGGGAAGCTGAGTCTTTGTGAGTCTTTGTATGACTATTCCATCTTTTTTTTTTTTTTTCTTTTCCAAGATTTATGAATTACATATTTCACTCTTGAGTTTTAAGACAAAAAGGGAGTGGTTGACCTGAAATAAATAAATAAATAAATCTGAGTTTGAAGTCGAATCTGAGGCTTGAATGGCAACAGAATGTTGATAAAAAGATAGAAGTATAATCTAATGCTGGAATATTCAGAAATTCTCAGAGAGGTGACAGCCCTCATTGAAATTCACCTGTAAAATTTATTCAAGACTAAATTCAGTGAAGTACTTGCAGATACTTTCTGAAATACATATTTTCTTTTTTTTTTATCCAAGGCAGCATCAGGTGAGGCAAAAGTCCACTCTTCAGGACTTCAGGCCTCCTTATCTGCCACCGCATGATCCATTATTTGCTGTTCTTTCAGGGTGAAACTTTAAAAGGATTTGAATGGAATTAAATGTCCAAATCGCATTCAGTTATGTGCTTAATCAGATTCTGGGTTTTTTACATAAAGGAAATCATGTTTCCTTTTTATTCTGCTTATTGACTTCTTTGGGAATACTTGAATCCTTAAGTAACAGGGTCTAACTGCAGAATCTGTTCCCAAATTAATTTGGTCAAATTTTCATCCATATACATTTGTTTTGGTACGTGCAGTTGCTATGTGTTTTTAAAACGGAATCAATTTTTTTGTGATTTAAGCTGAACATCAGAAATAAAAAGGATAACTTCTTGCGTTGCCCCTCTTGTCATCTGTAGCTGGATATATACATGAAAAGTATTCACAGTTACCAGCATTGCAGATGTTGGTATCTATTAGTTGCTCCTATGTCGTTTGACAAGGAGAGCGACAGGGTGGCCTCACTGGAAATGACGGCTGTTCCTAAGGGAACATCCCTTCCTCCCTGTCTGCAATCTGGCATCAGCAGAAATTGTCAGCCTGGGCTTTGAAAAAGCGCAGCTGCACGTGTGTGTTAACTGCCCAGGTGTTCCTGGTAATTATTTTTTTTAGTACATTTTTTGATTATGTGTACAGAAAGATGACATAATACATAAACTGTTATTTAGCCTGAGAACTTGCATACTACTTCTCCTACAGTCTCTCCTTCTGTTGGGAAGATACATGTTATTTTAATTAAGAGGCTGTATACCCTGAGGAGGATCACGCTGAGTTACGATCTTGGTCCTGAAATATTAGAAAGTAGGGAGAGATGACCCATGACTGCCCCAGAAGTGTGTATGTGTTTCTTTTAAATCCTCTCCATCTTCTTAAAACAACCCTACCTAACCTGAAAGAAATGCGGACTATTCCTGTGGCACCTACGTCGAGCCACAGCTCCCTATGTGGAGCAGCGGATTCTGCTTCTCTAAGTTTTCTTCTGCAGTGAACAGTTGGGTTTCCTCCTTGAAAGGCCATGCTTATAGGTTATAGATTCCAAATCTAGAACTGAACACTATTCCCAGCAAAAATGTTAACATTTGACAGAGACTTAACTTGATTTATAGGTTGATTTATAGTTACACCTGCTCTGCCACTTGTTCCTGATGAGATTCTAACGATGTGCTGGGGAAACGCAAGAGCAACACAGAGCTGTTGGGCATATTCTCCTGCTCCCCTGCTTGGTTTTGGGGTTGGTTTGGGTTTTTTGGGGGGCATGTTGGAGAGTGTTGGGGACATAGAAAAGCAAAAGATTTGTGGGAAACAGGAATATGGAATATTCCAAGGTATTTTTGACTCATTCTTGAAACTAGCTATCTCAAGAAAAACATGATTATTTGTCTTTATTTATTGAGTGGTTTGAGAGTTAAGGCAAAAAACACAAAAGGAATAATTTCAGAAAAGAGTTATTTTGAAAATTTAAAATTGGCTGTTTCTTGAATATTGACTTCAGAGTCCACAGGATATAAAGGTAAAGTTTGCGAAGGTTAGTAAAGAAAAAGGGAGATTTGCCCTGTGTACGGCTGAGTTCATGTACAAACTAGTGTGCTTATTTTGAAGTGTAATGGTACTTAGAAATGTGGTAGCCCTAAATCTTCAATTCAGTTTTGCATTAAGACTAACAACTCTAAAGTATTAGTTACTTCAAGGGTTGAAATGACTGTAAAATGGAGAAAAAATGTCCTTCATTAAGAGATATAATGTAATTCTTTTTCAAACTAAATTGTTTTTCTCTGTTGTTTTAGGGTATAAAGCCAGCAAGCTTTGAGAAAGTTACTGATCCTGAAATTAAGGAGATAATTGGGGAGTGCATTTGCAAGAATAAAGAAGAAAGGTTTGTTTCAAGTAATCAAGTTTTGTATTAAATAATGTGTATGCAGGGATTTCAAAGCTGTCTGTGGATTTTTGTTCTGGCCTCTGGGTCTCCTCTCTGCAGGAGAAAATGCAGAATGGAAATACAAATATAAATGATTGCCTGCTTTCCTGCCATATACTGTCAGGATAATTGAATAAATGCCATTGTTGTGTCTCTCAACCTCTCAGCTTCAAAGGAGGTCAGAAAGCACCATTGTGGACATGTGAGCTAGCGTATTCTGGCATAGCTGTCCGTAAAATCTCACTCAGGAGGTTCTGCGTGGAGCATCGAGCGTGGTGGAGCTCGGCCACGAATGCGACACGGTAGATTCACCACAAGCTGCTATAGCAGATTCCATTGACTCATTAGCTCTGGATATGGAGGCAAACTGTGCCGTGTTTCCAGCTTTGGTTTTAAAACCTAATCTTCTTATACTGGCCTCTCCTAGATGAGTGTGTCTACTGCTCAGTATTTCATAACTTTCACGAATACAGTTTTTAGGGATCTCAGCTGACTACCTAGAGGGAACCTCTTTTTTAGTACTCTCTAAGCTCAGATACTCAAGAAAAGTTGAGCAAAGCTATAATCTGCATTTGTGTACATGCTTACGGTGTATGAATATTGCTGAAGCTTTGTGAAATAGGAAATGTCATTTTTTCAGCAGTCCTCAGTAATACTGGAAATACTATCTTTTCACTAAGAACACAAATTTGCTATGGATGAACACCAAACATACTGTAGATGTTTTTGCCTTTAACAGCAGTTTCTTGTCACAAACCTCTTTGAAAGGGCTTAAGACTTGCAGTATTTGAATATTCTTTATATCCATTGCAGATATGAAATTAAAGATTTATTAAGCCATGCCTTTTTTGCTGAAGATACTGGGGTAAGAGTGGAACTTGCAGAAGAAGACCATGGTAGGAAATCCTCTATTGCCTTAAGACTCTGGGTAGAAGATCCTAAGAAACTGAAAGGAAAACCCAAAGATAATGGAGCCATTGAGTTTACTTTTGATCTGGAGAAGGAAACTCCTGATGATGTTGCACAAGAAATGGTAAAATAAACTTCTCCTGACAAAAATATATATATATATAAAGTAGTGCATAAATCTCAAAAGGACAGCAGGAACGAGTCTGGTAAAGTAACTTCCACTTAAACCATTCCAGGTGTCTAGTTTAAGCAGTTTGCACTGATTTTAGAATGAATGCTGCAAGAAGGGGATAAATGGGGGAAAACTAGTAACTGAAAAATATTGTTTACCAAGTATCAAAACAGATGCATGAAATGGCATTTCAAATAGCTTAGGGACCATAGAGGTCTCTTCTACTTTCATATTTTGAAAACTCTTTTGCCAATTTCTGTTAGCTGTTGAATGTCTTTAAATTTGTTTGGAATCTGTTTAGTTTCAGACAGAGCTTGAAATAAATTAGGAGAGTTCAAAAGTTCAATCACAAAATATTCTGCACTGAATTCTTCAAAATGCTTCTTTCCATCTTTTCTGTCGGTGTTACTTAGGAGGAATGTAGATGAGGAAAGTCTGTGGTCAGCCATTCTATCACCAAACATAAATAGGAAACTAGATTGAAGCCCACTGCACAGAGTTAGGAATAAGCTTTGAATTTTTTAACAGATAAGTTTAACTTGGTGAATTTCTGTATCTTCATAACTTGTAGGGTTTTGTTAGAAAAACTATTTTGTATTCCAGTTTCACTATATAGTCCTTGAACTCATATTTTAATGATGTCTATACTGCAGTTGGTTAGGTTCTCTAACGTCATGGAGACATAGAATCAGTAAGCACTGAGTCAAGGGTCTGAATTTTCTTGTGCTTGCAGAAACGTCCTATTATAATCTAAATCCCAAGGGATCCCATTACCTGTTCTGCTTAGGAGGCGCTCATTTTGGTAACATTGCCTTACTATGCTTGGACTCATCACCACGTACTTCAAATTTAGTGGGAGAAATCCAGGCTCCTCTGTCTTCTTGTCGTTAGATTGCAGTAGGTCCAATATTTTTCGAGCAATGTATTGTTCCAGAACTCATTTCATTTCAAAGTTACTCTGGTACAGTTACTTGCTGTTATATTTTGCATTTAAGCGTTTGGAATTTTGAAGTTCTGTAAGTTACTTGGCCCATAGTTGTGATATTTTGTTTTGAAGAGGAAATAATTCTCATTAAAAGTATATTTAAAAGGATCACTCCCAAACTACTGTGATACTATACCCTTTCCCAAACAATTTTAAAACCTGTGTTTTACTGTTACATTAACAGTTACCTAAGCACTGCATATGAAATGCTTTCAAAGTTGAGGCAGCTGCGGGGGCGGGAAAAGGGGACATTTATTCCTAAATGTCTTTTTCTAGCCCTTATGAATTGTGGAACACCAAAGCCATGTGCTTTCATCAATTTGTGTTGCTTTATGTGCTATGAAAGAGAAGAGCAGGACCTTTTGAGTACGGCAATTATTTATCATTATTGATGGGTTTTCAGTAGTCAGGCGTTCCGGCCTGACCAAACAACATGGGCAAAAGGAACTTGAAACGTTCTGGTGGGTTTGCAACCTGAAGGTACCTTCCAACAACCAGTGGGTACTGTAAAACAGCATGTCTTCATTAAACTTTAACCATTGTCTATATAGAGATGTAGGAATAAGAACTGTTTAAAAAAATTGTTAATGTGGCAGGTTTTCAGTGCCTTCCCATTAAGCTTTGTCATGAAGAATCTACTAGGCATGTTAGTTACTACCATACAAGGTTCTCTGGACCTGTGTGGTTCTTCTCCCGAGTAACTCCCTTCTGTTGTTAGCCTTTGCTGGATCATCGGTTCAGGAATGTCAGTAAGGTCTGAGGGCATAGGCAGTGGAAAATACTTATATCCATCTGCAGCTGTGTTTTAAGCTGCTTTGCACCTATTAATTTTAACCAGCGAAAATCTAAGCTGTGAAACTGTCTTGTGTTTGGGCAAGAGCAAAGAAGGAAACCCTCTAGATTTCCTCCATGTAAATAAGTGCTTCCAAATCTGTAGAATATGCATGTTAAGAATGTAGGGAGAGCAGACAAATCTCTGGTAGGTCATTATTAAACTAAAATTCATACCTTCCTCTGTAGGAGATTATGCAAACAAATAGCACAAAGATGAATTTCCATTTTATCTGTTGAGCAGTTGAATTCTGAGAAAGCCTGGTCCCCTTTTCAATCACATGTGAACAGCCTGCATTTGACTCAATGATAGGCTTTTTCTTTATAAAAGTCAGTCAATACTGACTGACTTTACCATTTAAGAGAAGTTAATTTGAGACGAAATTCTGTTAACAACTTTTCCTTCATGACTTGTGCTGTGATATCAAGCACAGCAATTTGGGAAACTGTGTACACTGGAAAGGTTAGGCAATAAATTCTGATTTAGGGGTAGTATGGTTTAGTCCAGTTGCATTGTTCAAAGAGCATTTTTCAAAAATGTTTTTTTCCTCTTTTGACTATTTGCTACTCTTTCCAAAAAAAAAAAAAAAGGGAACCCATCTGCAGTTAAACTTGCTCTCTTCTTCTCAACGGATGTCAACTGGTGAATAAATTGACCCAATCCATATTCAGGTCTTAGAAATTATATATTGTTGTTTTAAAATGCATTAAGAATAGAAGTTTTATTTAAAAAACAAAAAAATCAAGCTCTTGAGTTCCTGTTCTTGTGAGGAATAAATATGTAATTCATGTTGTTTCAAACTGATGTTTTCTCTGTTAGGAAGAGATTCGAGTAATAGAGGTGTGTGCACACGTGTGCATGCACATCCGTGCGCACATAATCTTGCTAAGTTTGTGCCTCCTCTGTAGATTGACTCTGGATTTTTTCATGAAAATGATCTCAAGATAGTTGCGAAGTCAATACGTGACAGAGTAGCATTAATACTATGGAGAAGAGAGAGAATTTGGCCTAGGATGCAGTCAGAGGAACGTCGGGACTCTGAATGTCTGGAGAAGTTGAAGACGCCACATGCGCAGCAGGTCCAGGTCACCTACCTTTCTCACACTGGTCACCATGTCCTGTCGGAGTCGGAGGAGCCGGAGGCGGACCAGCATCCCTTTCAGCAAAACCTGCCCACCAGCGTCACGTCTGTGGCATGTAAGTCTCGTGTTGGTTTTGTGTGCGCACAGTGATGAATGTCCGAGGGTAAAAATCAACGATAATCTGAGCTCAGTGGTGAGATGAGCGAGTTTTTGCACAGTAGCTCAAAGGACACAAGCATCTCGGGCAGATGCATAACAATTTTGAAAGAAATAAAGTTGCAAGAAAAACTATATTATATAGAGATAGCTCCTCCTTCGGTAGCCATAAATGCAGAAAACATAATATATTTGTAAATGGAAAAGCAAGGAGACCTCCTGCTAGACACAAAAAATACGTTCTCTGTGCCAGGTGTTGGGACCAGCACTAAGTTTGTGCGAAACACGGTTTCAGAGCCTGCAGAAGTTGAATTGGCACCAAACTGGTCAGAGCGAGTGGTGGCTCTTTCAAATGATGTTGGCAATGTGGAGATGTTTATTCAAAAGCAGACCTGGCTGAAACCAAGGCACTGCAGTTGCTTGTGTTTTGCGAGTTACTCTTGATGGCTTGCGTGAAGTTTTTTGTGAAGCTGTGCAAAGATCTACAGCAGAAAAAAAAAAATCCTTCTCTGAATGTTACATGACGCAATTCAAGATTTCCCTGTTTTGTGGGAAATAGCAACTGTGGTTTGGTCACGCGTGTCGGGAGCACCAGACCTTGTGGGCTGACTCTAATTATTATTGGGGTCGTTAGGTCATGATGCAGGCGCTCTCTCTGTTCCTCCGGGCTCTCTGTTTTGTCCTGAGCTCAGGGCCTTGAAGCAAGGGGGTTGTTTGATCTTCGTTATGGCAGGTCAGAGTAGGCGGTTGCTCTCCTTCGTCCAGGCCCTGGTAGCTGCCCGCCGGTGATCTGCCCACTCTTCACATTCAGCTGGGGGCTGACTCGAGAGTGATCACTGGGCTATTTCAAGACAGGTGGATTTACATCTCCTGTTTTAATTTCAAGCACTGATTTTGGTCTGTCTCTGAATAAGAAACTACCTGGCTTTGCTTGCAGAGCTGCTTGTTTCTTCATTTTATTTCTGAGCATCAGACTTAGCAACAGCAAGACGTGAGGAAGTAGTGTTTTTATTTCCCTAAAGTAACTCGTCCCTGTCTCTGTCCCCTAAAATCAACCTTTGTTACTGAGTCAAGCTCTGGTATTGAAATCTTAATCTATTTATTCTTTTAAACATCTTGAAGGAAATGTTGCCAGATACTTTTAGCTTGGAAGATTTGAAATTTTATGAGAGTTCTTTTTTTTTTTCTAGCCAGTTTTTCCTGATAAAATCTGATGTACATATTTTGCTACTAAACTATTATCATAATGTTTCTGTTTTACTGTTCTGGACTTTGTATAAGCATATTTAAATTAAAGATGCATTATCTTTAGCAAAGAGACAGCTGCTGCTTTAATTCAGGTATTGTATAAATTGCTATACAGAGGTCTGCTTTGAATACTAAAATAACCAAGCATGCCTCTACAAGAAAACAAACCTTTACAAGATATGAGAAATGGCCATATGTGCATAACACTCAGAATATTGCAGTATTTAGAAAGCTTTTTTTTGACGCTAAATTGATCTCATTTCATTTTTTTGGATCATATACTTATTTCGTGTTATCTAATTCCTTTGAGAAACAGCGTGATTATGACTCTTTTTCTTTCCAGTGGTACAATGAGACTACTTGTGCTTCCCATGGTTCTGTTGGACATGAGTTGGCAGAATTTTATACTAAATATAAACCCCTCCAGTTTATTTCCTACTCCTCCTCAACTTTTAACCGATACTTGGTATTATTTGACAGTTCACTATCAGATGTCTTTGAACATTTTCTTAGTGATGTTAGGCCTAAGACCTCTATAAATTACTGTTCTACCAATTCATATAGTAACCTGAGGTCAAATGTAAAAATGTAAATTAATAACTTAACCTGTGTAATGCATGTTGTTTTATAAAAATCTGAGACTGACTCACAGCTTTTAATTTAGCACTTTACTGTTACAGTTTTTTTTTTTTCCCCTTTGAGGTTTTAAATAATTGTTTGTAATAAAATGGAAGTGTGTACGCAGCAGAAATCCCTGCGTTCTTAGAGTAGGGCCATGTTGACTCTTTTTGGAAATGAGCTGAATAAATATAGAGGGGAGGTTTAATTTTGAAAAAAAAAAAGAACAGTTGGGAGAATAGTTTGTGAGTACTGAGGAGAAATGTCATCTCTAGTGCTATTAAAAAATAATTTGTTATTTAAAAGCCAAATAAGTGAAGCCTTATTTGGAATATGGAAAAAAGAGAAGATGGAAAGTGTCTGAAAAAGAAACAGCGTTTAAACTTAGCTGTAATTTAAGCCATTTTTTGGTAACTGTGTTACAGTTTTGAGTTTTAAATCTTTGTTACAAGCTATTTGTCTTTTGGATGCTTACAGCTATGGTCTTGATTGTCTCATTTCATTTCTCAAATGAAGAAAACAGTAGTTTATGCTGAAGAAGAACTGGGCACCTGTACTTTACAGGCTTCAAAAGTCGTGAAAAGACATTTTTAAATCAGTAATACTCAATTGTACAGCTAAAAGATTTATTTCTGTTTGAGGAAGGATACGATGCTTGCCCAGTAACCATAGCTGTGCAGTTCTGCAGGTTAGCTGGGAAAACACCCTGCATGAGAAATTCTGACAGAGCTCTGAATGGTAGTCGTAAATCCCAGCAAACCTGCAAATTATTTTGTTATCTATTCTTCATCTTGAGGTATTGCTATATACTCAAGTAGGGTATGATTTGCTGAACTAATAAAGCGTACAATATAAAGAATTTTGTAATTTTCAGTGCTACTAATAAAAAAAGGTGTTAAAGTCAGTGCATCCCTGGGAGATCTAACTCTGAAAGACTCCATGATCTGCTATGAACATTACAATTGGGGTTTTCTTTCCTTTCATCCTACAAAATCTATAAATGTCTGCAATTCTTAATGTCAACCTTATGCCCTTTAAAGAAAATATCAATGTGCCTAAAGTATTGTCGTGCACAGAAATCCATGGGGATGGTTTTTGGCTTAAGAGAAGCACTATGTGTCTTCTGTAGAAAATAACATTTGTGTTGTATAATTTATTTATATAATGGAAAGGGCTAGGGTAGTAAAAATGCTAATTACGTAAGCCAGTGTTGACCTTGCTCTAAAATCATTACTTGAACATTTGGAGTTGTTGAGCTTTTAATAAAAAATATTGTTCTTTCAGCTGACAGCACATTTGACAGTGGCCAGGGGTCCACTGTTTATTCAGACTCCCAAAGCAGCCAGCAAAGCGTCATCTACTCGTCTCTGCCTGATCCAGTACCTCCTGCTATCCAACGGGTGTATAGCCCACCTCTGAGCGAGAGCCAGGCTGTGCCCCATAGCCTTCAGCAGCTGGGGCACTACCAGCAGCCCTCAGGAGTAAGTCTGAAGCTTTTCAAAATCATTTTGTATCCTAGATCATACTTAGCGGCTCATTTATACTCTTGTTCTCAGTAGGTGTGGATTCCAGGGCTTGCTTCATCTATTCCTCACTCAGCTCTACCGATGGTGACTTGCTTAGTAATACATTTCTAGTTGATCTGAAATGTGCGCTTAGTAGATGGTGTCTGGCGAGCTATATTTGCCATTCTGAAGAACTGCTTCGCTGGTAGCTGTCATACTTTCAGTAAAAAAGCTTCTTATCAATCCGTTGTCACTGAATTACATTAGTAGCTTTGCAATTTTTAGTTTTAGACTCATGCACGTAATTGAGAACTGTTTTGTTTGGTTTTGTTCACTGTCGATATAGCCACACATTATTGTTCCTTCATTTGTTCAAGAGCCTCTTGGGCCTGATGTTTCTTCCAGTTGTGACGAAGGTCACACATCCAGTCACTGCCTTTCTGGCTCTGGATTTGGATTTAATCTTGCACAGAGATGGCGACGTACGTCCATTCCTGAGGCTCCAAAATCAGGCGCTGGTAGTCCAGCCAGACATTCACGCTTGCTCCCATTTTCATGCTGTTATGACCTTGACCAAAAGCAATTAATGGAACTACTGGTGCAAGAACAAACACATGCGAGTGAACATAAATCTTCAGGTGCTTCCAGTGAGAGGCACAACATGAGTGCGTTGCGTCCTTCAGAAGCTGTGGCAGCACCGTGTTCCAGTTCCAGCCTGCACCCGTTACACGCGGCAGGCAGTGCTCGCGCTGCGTTTCACCGCCACAGTGACCCCGACGTGGCTTTGACTCCAAACGCAACGTCCCTTCCCCAAGAACCGGGAGAGGAAATCGCACATCTGCAGACTAGAGAAGAGGCAGCAGGCGCATCGCCTCTGGTGGCATTGGGGACCTCTGCACACCCTGCGGAGCTGACGGCTCCTCAGCAGCCCCGTCAGACATGCCTAGCCTGTTTAGTTCTGTCTGGCCAAGATCAAAAGGTGTCGGGAGTCTTGATGCCTGTTGAAAATGCTCACTCCCCAGGTAGCCAACTCCCAGAAAACTCGGTGTCTCAACCTCTCCCGCAAATCAGCAGGCCATGGGGCAGAAGTTTAGACCTGCCTCTGTTACATGAATCTTTACAATACATAATTAGCCAAAAGACCAGTTCTTCTCCCGCGAGATCTGCAAGAGTTGCAGAAAACGTTCTGCCTTCTGAATCCTGCGATGGCGGAGAAGCCGGCGTGCCTGGATGGTCCCAGCCCTGTTGTAAAGTGTGCGCTGGCAAAACACCGCTGGCAGAGAGCAAGCTGGTGACTGCAGCTACCCTGAGCAGTGGAATCCACCCGCCTAGTAAAAACGATAGTAATGTCGTGGTAGGTTAATTTTTTGTTCGTTTGTTTCATCCTATTTGACTTAAGAGAAGAAAAAATAAAATCCAGGACCAATGTTTTTTTCCTGCTTGATCCAGATTTACCCTACGTACTTGGGAAGTGCATCATTTCCCTGGTTTTACCTTACATTTTCCAAAATGCCTGCAAGAAATTATGAACTGTGCTTTGTGAATGCATTGAAACATGACTCCGTATACCTGAAGGAAAAAAAATCATCCTTGGCATCTGTAGCCAGCTCCCCCAGTGTGGAAACCACCTTTCCTATCTGCATACGTCTCCTGGGATGCGTCCTTCCTCGCTTCTTGTTCACCTGAAACACTACCTTAACAACTCCAAATATAACACTCAAAAGACACATCTTGAGCAGAATTTTTTTTATTAAATTGAGCTGTGCAGCATACTCTTTTAGAGCAGACTCATTCTTTCCATTGATAGGTTTCAGTAATTTTAACCTAAGTGCATTACTTTTTTCGTGATTGAGGGTTTGGCAAGATAATAACCTTTATTCACAAGCAAAATATTTCTCATAGCCTTTTATTTTCTGATGGGTTTTCCGTATTTTTTTTTCTTCCTGCGATAACCTAGGTAAAAAGTTCCGAGGCTTGAAAATCTCAACACAGGAAACAAAAGTCTGACTCAAAACCTTCCATTTTCCAAGAAAAAAAAAAATTTGTATTTGTCTGGGAGGTTATTTACCAAGATAACAAGCACATAACTAGAGCTGTAGTAGGTTTTTTTAGGCTTATGAGCCTCAGTCTGACATACTGTTTATTTTTAATTTATCTACTTTGAGCTGAAGTTTTAGAGAACTGCTATTGTTACAAACCTTATCTGAATTTCTTTCAATTTTTTTTGTTTTCACTTCCACTGTGGTTTTAATTTGTTTCTCATTTCTGTATTCATTTTCTTGGCATCCATTTCAAGTAAATTACCTGCTTTTTTGGAAGATAAAGATTCTTTATGAAATTGTAAAAATCTTCGTGAAGATAAATTTCTTTTTTACCCAGTTAACAGCTTGTTGTTGCTGTTGGTATATTCTCACTGTGTGTGTGCTTTCACTGGTTTTACTGGTCTGCATGCTTGCTTCCAGAAAGAAATGCAATGCAGTTTGGTTGTCTATTTGGAATTTGCTGACTTTTTCCCACGTGTTTAGATGAAGTAACTTTCCTTTCCTTGCAGATATTTTTTTTTCCCCCCTCTGTGTTGAACAGAGTGCCCAGTAGACTATTCCCTTGCAATTAGGTTCCTGGTGAACAGTTGCAGAGACTCTTGACGTGAGGATGACTCTTCTCTAACGCCGTGCTCTCCCTCCTGCAGCCTGGCCTCCCTGCGGTTCAGGCTGCGCCCGCGGTGGTGCCCCAGCGGCCCCAGCACTACCAGGAGCCAGCGATGCCGTTCCCCGTCGTCCAGCCCACCACCGTCGCCTCCCTGCAGCTGGGGCAGCCGCAGCCGGTGCTGGCCAACCAGCAGGTGAGAGCTTGGCTGCTGCCGAAAAGCGCTTTTCTCATCCCGCTCCTTGCCCATGCTCTGCTCCAAGCCATACCTCTAGCACGTTTGAGGTGTTTGAAACTATTGAACTGCAGCTGGGGAGACCTAGGGATGGGGCAAAGGGCGTTGGGTTTAAGGGACGGAAGAGTAATGGGCTTGAGGACAATCGTTGTGTGATGCCACGTTGTGTGATGTCCTGATGTAGCTTAAGACTTCTCTTCCATTGTGGCTTGACAGCCTTGCATTGGTTTCAATGTACTGTCTCAGACCTTAGAAATCAAATAGTTTTTTATTATTTTTGTGTTATTATTTGGCACCTCCTTTCTAGCCTTTCTAAAAGGTTAGAAAGAGACTCTGTTGCCTGGTGTCAGTTGTCTTTAAATACTTGGCAATGCCGCTTTTTGATTTGTGCACCGTGTTAAATAGTTAGAATCATAGAATCATTAAGGTTGGAAAAGACCTCTAAGGTCATCGAGTCCAACCATCAATCCCAACACCACTGTGCCCACTACACCATGTCCCTAAGCGCCACATCTACAAGTCTTTTAAATACCTCCAGGGATGGTGACTCCACCACTTCCCTGGGCAGCCTGTTCCAAGGCCTGACCCTCTTTCAGTAAAGAAATTTCTCCTAATGTCCAATCCAAACCTCCCCTGGCGCAACTTGAGGCCATTTCCTCTTGTCCCATCACTTGTTACTTGGGAGAAGAGACCAACCCCCACCTCACTACAACCTCCTTTCAGGTAGTTGTAGAGCGCGATGAGGTCTCCCCTCAGCCTCCTCTTCTCCAGACTAAACAACCCCAGTTCCCTCAGCGGCTCCCCATCAGACTTGTGCTCCAGGCCCTTCACCAGCTTCGTTGCCCTCCTCTGGACACGCTCCAGCACCTCCATGTCCTTCTTGTAGTGAGGGGCCCAGAACTGAACACAGGATTCGAGGTGCAGCCTCACCAGTGCCGAGTACAGGGGCACGATCACCTCCCTGCTCCTGCTGGCCACACTATTTCTGATACAGGCCAGGATGCCGTTGGCCTTCTTGGCCACCTGGGCACACTGCCGGCTCATGTTCAGCCGCCTGTCAGTCAGCACCCCCAGGTCCTTTTCCTCTGGTCCTTTCCAGCCACTCTTCCCCAAGCCTGTAGCGTTGCCTGGGGTTGTTGTGGCCCAAGTGCAGGACCCGGCACGTGGCCTTGTTGAACCTCATACATTGGCCTCAGCCCATGGATCCAGCCTGTCCAGGTCCCTCTGCAGAGCCTTCCTGCCCTCCAGCAGATCAACACTCCCGCCCAGCCTGGTGTTGTCTGCAAACTGACTGAGGGAGCACTCGATCCCCTCGTCCAGATCGTTGATAAAGATATGGAACAGGACCGGCCCCAGTACTGAGCCCTGGGGAACACCGCTCGTGACCGGCCGCCAACTGGATTTAACTCCATTGACCACAGTATAGTTCAGTATAGGCATCCAGCCAGTAGCTTTATCTTCCAAGAGAAGAACCTCTCTCTCTCTGAATTGTCTCCAAATAGTAATTCTTTGTGCATTTTGAATTACCAAATTCCCCGCAAAGCCTGTGTTCCTTAAAGGTATTTACAAAACACCTCTTTCAAGCAGCTGAGGGGCAGCTGCGAAGGCTGCAGCCTCCTGCAGAGGTGGTGCCAGCCTGGGAGGAATGCAGCCGCGGACCTGTGCGGCCTGGTAATTCGTGGCTCATTTTTGTGATTCTACCAAAAGCTTGCCTGCCTTTGGTAGAAACTGTTGACGGGGCTGGGGAATGTCTGTATACTTTGTGACTGGCATGCATCATACCCCTCCAAACCTTTTTAGTTATCAACATTTATCTCTCAGGTTGCTTTTTTTTTTTAACATGCCCTATTCTTCTGAAAGCATGAGTATAAGAACAATGTAATTTGTTCGAAAAACACATGCTTACGTGAAGTTTTTTCATATATCATTTTTTTTTCTAAAGGGCAGGGATACTCTCATGCTTCTCAGACAAAAATTTTACACTTATGCAAATTTAGGACCTCACCAGTTGCACCGGTCTCTCTAGTGGCCTCGAGCTTTATGCTGACAGTTCAAAATCTGTTGTTTATTTTCTCCCATGAGTAAATGCTGGCTTGGAATAGGATATTTGCCCAACTTTCTCAATTTCTTTCACGTGCCCTTTCCTCACAGCGTTGCTGTCTCTTGAAATAATTCTATCCCTGATAGTAAAAGGGTTTAATAACTAGTCTGTCGTTTTCTAATCTTGCCAGGAAGCCCAATAAAAGGCTGACTTTTTACAGTATTATTATTACAGAAATAGGTAAAATGGTAAAGTTTCTGTGCAGAACTTCCCAGAGCACCTGTGCGCCTCAGAGGCCGAAGTAGGTCTGGAGTTCCCAGAGTCTCCAGGCATGATGCTCTGAGCCGTGGAGATCTGCAGTCTGTTGTAAATGAATGGTAGGGCAGGTCAACAAAAGGATGGGAAATCAGGGTGAGAAAATTCATCTGTCGAACAGAATGGAACGTATTGATCTTGTATGAATATTCACTGATGGCTCAGACACATGGGATCAATACCGCATCTCCTCATTTTTTTTTTCTTCCAATTTGGGTACCTGTGCATTTATAATGTTAAGGTTATAATGAAGCAAAGTTAGCATAATTCGTTTGGATATTTTGCCCTCCCTATGCCTCATTCACAAGCATTTTGTAAGACACAAGTTGAATTGGAAATGGAGGCTTAAGGAAGCTGCTTAGTTCCACGAGCAAATTTTTCTGCTTTTAACGCAGTGTCCTCTCGAGTCGAGGGTGGCTTGAACAGCCTGTGTCAGCGTGCTCAATCCTGTTATCTGTGGGCAGCCTGTCTGAGCTGCAGATTAACCAGCCAGGGATGCCAAGATACCTGGGCTGGCTCTGCGTGCCGGCAAGGTTCGTTAGCTCCAGCCCAGCACCGTGTGAGTGGGACTGTTCCGCGCCTGAGGCCGGGTCAGGTCTGGCAGGAGTTTCCCCTGTGGCAGAGCTGAGGAGCCCGGTGGAGCAGAGCTCGTGCTGTGGGACGAGCGGGGGCTGCCCCGGGGTCCATCTCAGCCGGTTTGCTCTGTCTCAGCACCGGTGCCGGGCCAGCTCCTGCTGAGCCGCTTGTTTGCATCGGCGCTGCCATTCCCTTCAGTTTGGGATTTTAATCGGGTAAATGCCCCTGCCTTCCCAAAGCCTGGAATGGCAGAGACTGCAATACAGAGCCACGTCATTGTTTTTGTCTTTAGTGTGGCAAGATGAATACTCAGGCAGGACTAATAAACGCTGGAGGAGCTGAGCTGCTGCTGTGCAGTTATTCAATGCCGCCTCCAGCATGTCTTGCACTGCTTGTGGCATTTGGTGCATTCAGCCCCGGACACTCGACACCAGTCGCCAAATACTCTTTTGTTCACTGATCCTTGTATTGGAAACTTACCAGTCGTGGTTGAATTTTAGCTATTTAAGGCTGCTTCCTTGATACATCTTCTACAATTTTATTGTATTAATACCTAAAAACTCTGGTTGAAGAATCCTGCTGCTAAAAAAATGCAGAGCAAAATATTACGACACTGATTTATGGTGGAAGTTGCGAAGATGAAAGATGATAATGCTTGGCTATTCATTTTACAGTTACCTTTTGACCATCGGGCATGATGTTAGGTTCTCTGTGCCGCAGAGCCCGGGTGAAGCAATCAATCCTGTGGTCCCAAGTAGGTCAATCCAGAGCCAACGTGGTGCCTCGGTGCCGTCCTTCTGAAACAGAAGATTTTTTTAAAGTACTTTCAGCGTTAATTAGAGAAACTGAAGAAGGAGATACCGGTAGCATGGAAAATACAAAAGCTTGTTACTGATTATTTTCTGCTTTAATGCAGCTTTTTATTTCTGTTCCACTGTATGAAATCTGGCAGGCCAGTGGAGCACTGTTTTCCCTGGATTGGTAAAACTGCTTTTTTGGCTGCCACGTTGTTACTACAGCACCTCAGAAATAACTGGGATCCAGCTTTTACTCTAATTATTGTGTTTTAGTCACGTCTCAGGTAATAAGTGTTGTATATTTCAATGCCTGCTACATTATGTAGTCAGCTTTTGAATGCCAAGATTAGCTGGGTATAATCTGCATAGTAGGAATCTTTGAAGTTAGTAGGTGGGGATTTTACAGGGCCGACTAGAACAATCTCTGGGATTTAAAGTCTGAGTCATTACAAATAACCTTTCCAAGACAGTTAGAACTTGTCTTTTCAGGTAATGTATCTTGCATTTAAATGTGTTTTAAACATAGGTTCTTGTACAGTGTTTAAATTGGGAGCGCCCTTCTCTTCCGTAAACCCTCCCTACTCCGAGCGACAGTTCTGTGCTGACTGTGCTGCTTGAACTAGAGAGAGAAATGGGTGGCTGTGTCTGGTGAACTGGATCTTTCATAATACACAGGCTATAACCTTTTTTTATTCTTCTTTTCTTTCCTAGCAGCAACCCATATCACAGCAAGCTTCTCTGCAGCAGGTGCTTGCCAGCCAGCCAGTTTGCCCAATCCAGCCTGCAACCCATCTATTGCCCCAGTATCAACCCCAGACCTCTCAGGTGGCAGCTAGCAGTACACCACTAAAGCCCCTCCAGATTTCAACTGTGCCACAGCTTCCGCCGGTGGCCCCTTCCCAGGTAATATCTTTGAAAACTGAGTGTGAATACATCCATTTGAGTAAAGCTTTCCAGCTAATAATTAACATGATTTGCAGTTTTTGTGTGGCTATTTTGAATGCATGCCAATTTAATTAGTCCGTAAGAATATAGCTTTTTCCTAATTCCTGTATTTTTCTTTATATTTGTTTTTGTTTGGTGAAGCAAAAATCTCCTTTGTGAGTGCCTCTGTGTCGTGCCTAGAGAACCCAGTTAATGGCAGTTACAAAATTGCAATAACTGCTTTTTTTTTTCCCCACCTTCCCCTATGGCATACTCTCTTCCCCATCCCAGGCTTAAGAGCATGAGAAATTGCCCATTTTTTTCTGTTTCTGAGCTCCTGACTTCACCACTTTTCCCCATCACCCACCCGCCCCCCGCCCTAGTTCTCAGCCCTGTTTTTGTTTTCAGTAGCAGGGACGGACCCTTTCCTTGGCCTGGAAGGGTTTGTGGGTGCTATTAGTGTGTTTGCTAGTGACAGCCACCATGATGTGAAGCAGCTTGTGCCAAAGGGAAGAAGCAAGCTGCTTCCGTGATGACAGGGTAGTTACGGTCTGCTACATCACTGGGAAGTTTTGATTGTATAAAAATCCTTTTAGGGGATCTTCCATGCTGCCTGGGTTGCAGCCAACCTGTTCAAAGACAAGGGTTTTAAATTGTCTTGCTGAATTTTGCATGAAAGAGTTTTGCATTTTGTCTCGTCCGATTCCTTTTCATTTCTGTTAAAATGAAAGCAGCTTTTAATTAATATGTTGCTTGAAGGCTTCAAGCTAGTGCTAGAAATAGTTTTAAGCTTCTAAGGTATAAAAACGCCCCCCCAAAATGAAGTTCTTTCTCTTTTACTAATGATTTAAGCATAAATCGGTTTTTATTGCTGTTTATAAACCTCAGGAAATGAATGGAAGTGATTAACAAACAGACATAATTATCGTCATGGCACAGGTGATTTTTACGTACTTGTATGGCAAATGAAACTACTTTGTTCCATCAGCGAAAGCACTTGCAATTTATGTGGTATTGTATTTTTTTCAGATTCCTCAGTTTCCTGTCATTCCTGCAATTACTCCTCTGGCAGGACTTGACAGCCTTCCTCCAAACCTCTCTGATATGCCTGCTGCAAACGTGCCCCCCATCCCTGCTCCTTCTCAGTATTTCGCTCCAGCCGTGATTTTACCCAGCCTCCCCATGAACCCCACTCTGCCCATGGCACCCAACTCCCCTGCCCTCCCCATGCAGGCAGTCAATCTTCCTCATACAACCGTGGCTTCTTTGGTCTTGCCCTGCCAAACAATAGTGCCAAATATGTCGGCTGCTACAATACCATTGCTTGCTGTGGCTCCGCCGGGGGTGCCAGCGTTGCCACCGCATCACGGGGTGCCCCAGCTCCCCCAGCAGCAGATGTACCAGACCACCTTCCAGCAGATCATTCAGAGCGAAGCGCCCTCTCCCCATCACACGCAGAGCACGCAAGCAGTATCCCAGCCGCAGCAACCTCCACCTCCTCAGTCACTCCAGCCAAGCATAATTCATCCTTCAGAACAGACTCTCTCTGCGCCTGGGGCTGGTCACCAGGTAATCCGCTGGGCACGGGGCTGTGGCGGTGCTGGACCGTAGGGCGGTTACTGAACGCAGGCGTTCCCGGGGCCCTCTCCGTTGTGAACACGCAGCGGGGAGGTTTTTTTCCTTGCTCTTAAGATGTTTTGTTAACTTCTTGACCTTGGTCCCGGAGGTGGTTGCTAGAGCTGTGAAGTCAGGTGGAGCAGGCGAGGTCTTAATCCAGGGGCAGGTGAACGTCGAGGGGATACAGGGAATAATCTAGGGGCTTTGGAAAGTGAGCAGACGAGAGCACTTTTTGAATTCCCTCTTCCTTCTCCCTTCTCAAATACGAAAGAAGCATGAGCTGTCATTGTCCTGTGACAGGAGAAGAGGCTGAGCCGTGACAGCACCTGCACAGCCTTGCTGTGCCTTTGCTCCAGTCTGCGCGTGATGCATGCACAGGTTGTTGTACGCTCTTGGCAAAATCATGGGCGAACTGGCAGCAGTGAGCGAACTGATAGAGTTGTTTTGACGTAGAACTGCTTTAAAACAGTACAGGGAAATGGCCGTTCAGTAACGATTCCAGAAAACTGCATGGAAGAGGTCTATCGGACAAGAATGAATTCTAGCTGCAGACCCTTTCCCCCTTAAAAGAAATGAAGCATAAAACGGAGCTTCTAATATTAGCACTATTTACAAGAGAACTTGTTGTTCAGGACTTGTTGACAGAGTCTGTAAATACTTCTATCGCCACATCTTGACATATGACAACACGCAATGCAGTCTGACCCAAGAGGAGAGGGCACTAAATCTGTTAATAATAGCATTCTTGAAAATCTGTGTTCTACTACGTCACTTTGCCATAACACATTGATTAAAATTCATAACATCCCATTTCAACCTGCCATATCATGGCATCTTCAAAGTAGTACATCATTTTTAAATTTCTCTCTTCAGCCGTATATTTGGTACAGAAATATTGTTTGTGAAAATGTAGGCAACACGGAGCCCGAGGCAGTTCCCGCTGAGCTCATTAGCCATGGTGTTTCCAATGGCTTTTGAGGGAATTGAATCGGGCCCGTTACGCACAGCAAGCATGGCAAACACCAAAACTGGAGAACTGATATTCCCAAACGGTCCTGACACAGTCATTATCTATCAAATATGTATGGAAGAATTGCATAGTAATTTTTTCAGGATAAAAAATAGCTATGGCAAACAAAATGGACAAATGCAGAGGGATATTCAAAAATACATTGTTCCGTGTTTTAAAGTACTTTTAATGGAGAGGTATTTCTGTAAATAAAGGTTTTCCAGTGCACTGCTGTTTTGGCAGTTGATGTTTAGCACCTCTGAGTTTAGTTTTGCCCAGGTAAATTATACATTGAAACATTTTGTGAATTATTTTACTTATATAAGATTTTTTAAAAAAATTTCACTGCTCTTCTGCAGTGTACACCACAGTTGCTATTCTAACAACCTCCACTTAGGCAGTCATGTAACTGTTATGTGTTGCGAAGCACACCGCATCTTTATTTATCTACATTAAAACCTGGAATAATAATTTCAGCTCATATCCAGAATCTGCAGAGAGCATGCAGTAACGAAATTGTGTGGCCTGGTTCTCATCTGAGTCTTGACTTTTTTTTTTTTTAATATATTAAATAGTCTAAATCTCTAGGTGATGATACTTTAAAAAAGTAAAAATTAGGCAGAGTTTTACCTAGTACTAAAAAGCCTTTTTTCTTCCATATTTTCCTTTCTTTCCTTTTTCCTCTTCCCACAAGCTCAGTCCCCTTGGAAAAATACATGATGTACCTAAAAGGAGAATGTTCTGTTCTTGAATGTACAGCTCAACAGAACTGTTATGCAGAATAACAACATAGTCTCTAAGGTAGTTGGCATCTAATCGCATCGGTCCAGTTCCCACAAAGCGCTTACGCACACGAGTTATTTTAATGCACTGAAGAAATCCACTGAGATAAATGAAACTTCCTCTGTGCACGTAACACAAGGAAGCGTTTGCAGGACTGGGGCCTCGGCCCTTAGCATGTCAAGAGTTAAGTTGCGTCTTAAATGTTTAAACTAAGTGGAAAACAATGTCTTCCGTAAGACACTGGTGTATATTCAGTAAAAAAGAGTTAATTGTGTGGTCTATACCGGCTACTGGTTCTACATATAAACCAGATTTTTTAATAAATCCTAATTTAGATTATGGGTAGAGTATATTTTTTCTCTGCATGGACTTTGTGGTATGCTCGTTGAAAGCAGAGCAAACTATTCAGGACAACGAATTAATAATCTAAGATTTTAATTTCTTAGCAAAATATGGCTTTGTTTCTACAAACTAAGTAGCACTTGAGCAATACACATTGTCATAATTACGTAGGAAGAATCCTTAGATTTTTATTTGGTTGTTTCAAAGCGAGTTTAAACTCTTAAGTAGTTGCCTTTCCAAGCAGAGACCACACAAATACAGTCTCACTGCAGAATTATAATCCGCTTTCCATGAACTCCAGTGGCTTTAGTACCTTGTCATGTAAGTCACAAGCACTCTAAGTAGAGATTTGTTTTAATAGCTGTCTTGTGTTACAGCAGATTACTGGACACACTCAGTATGCTTTGGAAGCTGGAGCCCAGGTGCCCGTGCTGCCTGTGCAACCTTCGATAGTCATGTCACCGCCTTTGCAGTTGCAGCCTGAACTGTTGCCTCCCCGCGTCGCTCCAGAAGGCATTTCACAGATTCATGGCAGCCTTGCTACAGCTAGTCCGCCTGTCCCCATAGATCACTGTCTGCCTCTTCAGCCTTCTGGTCTGCTGCAGCTTCAGCCCGATCTTTCCCAGCCGCTGGGTCCGCAGCTCCCAGCTCCCTGCTCCGCTGTCCAGGCAGTCGCAGAGACATCCCAAGAGGTAGAGCCGTTTCCTCTGAAGTAACTCACCAACTTCACCCTTAAACTTCTTTCTTACTTCTTTGTGAAATAATGGGCTTATTTCACAAGGGAGATTATCCCCCCTCACCATATAGAGCCGCTTGTCCTAGATGCTAGCAACTCTGGGTCAGCAAAAAATTGGCTATTTCAAATGAAGCTGGAAACTGCATGTTGTACCTTGAGAAGTGTCTCCTTGAAGTAATGAGACCGCAGGACTAAGTAGCTCTTTGTCCATAGCTGAGCACAAACACAGAGCTAGAAATTACTTTCTCTCAGTGCTGTGGGTCAGTAAGAAGCTGTTCTGTAGAGTTTCATCCATGTTTTGTCCAGTCTTGTTTTAAATGTCTCGAGCACTTGTGCAACCAACCATCATTTGCCTTAAGAAACTATTTCATAATCTGATTCTTCACTATGTAAAAGCTGTTCATGCTCCTCAGCTTGAGCCTTATTCCCATTTCATTTAGCGTTGTATCCTCCTGTATTGCCTGAATTCTAGTCTAGCCCTGGGATTTTTGTTTCTTCAGATGTTCGTAGGCATTCCCAATTCTCAGTGGTCATATAAGCAAGATACATTTTATTGTTTTTCTTTATAAAACTGTCAGCTCCTCCTGTCTGCTACTTTGACTTTTCTTTCCACTCCCATAATTGTTTAACCTTCAGTCTTGACAGAATGTCACAGAACGTTTCCTTCTCTTCAACTCTTTAATAGATACCCATAAGCAAAGCAAAACGAAGGTTTTGGCATTTGTACCAGATTTCAGTAAATAAGTCTAATTTGTTCTTCACTTCTGAATGGAAATGTCCCTCAGCAATTCTGCTTTCTGAATTGTTCCTCCTGAGGCTCTCTGTTCTGAGCTACCTTTCCTCCCAAAGTAACAGTTTCCATCTTTTCAAACTAAATGTCTGTTGTTTTTTTTTTTCACCCATGCTTCCCTGCACTTGCCTTGACTACACAGTACAGCCTGCGGATTTCATTAGAGGGACAGCTTAACTCCTCTTCCAGAAGATGTTCAGTAAGGATGCTGCTAACACTAAAACTAGATTCTAGTTCCCCATTTTGCCTGTCCTTCTAGTGGCAGCCGAATTCTTGTCAAATAAATATCCATGCTGTGATGCAGGACGTTTCCCGGTGAATTTCTGTATCCTCTCGGTTAGACAGAGCAGAAACGGTAGAACCAGTCTATAGTGCTTCACTTGCAGAATGCCCCAGTGCAGCCTGGCTGTGTCAGGCGTATCCCTTACTCAAGGTATTTCTCCTCCAACTGCCTTTTTTCTGTATGCACAGCTCATGTCAGGTTCAGCTGACGCCACAGCTACAGCCTTCAATGCAGGGTCCGTCCCATTAGGGATATGGAGATATGAATAACCTTCATTGTTATTGTGCCGTGTGATATGGGGGATACAATTTTTCATAAATTGCCTGAGAAATCGGTGCCCACTGAGGCACGTGTCTGTCCTGTCACTTTATCATGTCCCTAAGAACATTTAACCGCTGTTTTGCTAACTTCGTTCCCATATTTCATCTGTAAGTTAACTCCCTTCTCTGGTTCAAGTTAAGAAATCAAGCCAATGTCATAGGTTGGTCAAATTGATCAACGTGCTCCCCATGCTGATTTTATGACATATATTACCAAGGTTTTCTTGGGTGTAAGAACAGTTTCATATCTGTATATATTCGAAACACTGCATTTTGTTGCTGCTCTGCCATAACGTTTTTCTCTCTTACCTTTTGTCTGAACGTGTGGCAGTACTCGCATCCAACCCGATCTGAACTGATCAGGCAAATGAGATTTTGTAAGGCACTTGATCAAGTGCATTACTAAAATTTGGATACATTATGTCTGTGTTCTCACTGTTCATTAATTTTGCAGTTTTATTGAAACTGCAGTCAAGCTTGGCATGGCATATTGTGGCATTATAAGCAGGGAGTGGGGTGACTGGTTAACCGCTAAGCTTTTAACTCCGGTTTACCAACTGCTTTGGTATTAGATGTAGTGATGACAGTCAAGGGGCTTGTTTCTAGCTGTGTGTCTACAGAAGGATTCTATAAGCGTATGTTTGTCAATGTATATATAAATATATATAAAATTATATATATTTATGAATATATTTGGGGTGTATGTATATATATATACACAGTTATATACATGCACAGGTGTGTGTGGGTCTGTGTACATATATGGTAAGTTTGTTGCTGTAGGGCCAGCAGCATCGTCATCACAAATTCTGTGAAAACAGGTCTACCCGATGCGAAAGTCACTATCGACGTCTATCCTAGCATTGCAACCAGTGAAGAGGGAAGCTTTTAGGGAAAATTTCTATTGTGTAGAGAGCAAGAGGACATGATATGAGAGCTGTTTTTAAATGATGAATTTTCATCTTTTATTTGCAAGTTCCCCAGAAATTTTCACAATAAGCCAAATACAGTGAAAATACTTGACATATTTCAGGAACCTATACAAAGCGATGAAGCAAATTAGCTTATACTTTATATCCATTCCAAAAAAAAAATAGGTAGGTGGATTTGTCCTGCAATCAAGTTTTTCCACTGTGGTGAGAACTGTTTTGTTTCTTTCACCACCTCTTCTGCTTTAGAGACAGCAGAAGGGGACTAGCAGATTAGTCTCTGTCTTAAAAAGTGGTTGTGCACAGATGTTGATGCTTTGGACAGGAGTAATGTTGGGAGGGTACAGTGGGACATTTGTTTTTTTCTGAATTCCAAGAATTGGTTAAACAGAATGGTTTAGGATTACTGGTGTCTCAACAGCAAAGCTTTCTTAAAGGTGTTTTTCATCTGCCAATATAATGCATTTACTTAAATGACTTTTTCTTGCATTTTAGGAGCAAGCAATACAGGACAAACTTCAAACTCTGTCACAGAGCTGTGAAAGGTATCATTATGATCTCTTTGGCATAAGAAATGTTTTCTTTCTGGAGGCTGTTTTTCCTCTTTCTCTTTACAAGGCTGAGCCAAATGCCTGGCCTTTGCCTTGGCTGAGAGAAGAGTAGCAGGAGCTGACCAGGAGAAGATGGAAGGGTGCAAGACTAGGGAGAAAGCTGCAGATGTTCTGTGTGCAGTGTGCCTATTTTGGCTCCTCCAACTCTTTTAATTCTTTAGTTTGGGTGCTGCATCCTAGCCCTGATGTATGTACAACAGCTTTCATTTCAGCAGGTAACCTCTTTTTGTTAAGATAACTGAAGTGGTACAGTCCCTGCTGTTCCATCTGTATAAAGACATGCCACGCTACTGTAATTGGGTGTATAGTTTATTCCCTCTTCAGACTGGTTATGCCTGTGTCACCTTCTGTAATGATCTTTCCCCAGGTATGTTACGGGGAACGATGTATCGCTGAGGGTTGTGTGTTAAGCCTCTCAAAGGTATCATTACAACAAGTGTTAGAACACGCGGCCAGAGCCTGTTCTGTGGTTTTGCAGTGCACGAGGTCATACTCAAGCCTAGTAACGCTAATTACAGAACTAATGATAAATAACCCCCAGAGCCAGCTCAGCGCTCCTCAGAAATGAAAGCAAATTTCAATTTTTGCCAGCCCTCGTCTGCCTGTTTCTGTACTCAGAAGCAGAAGGGGAAGCAGCAAGGTTTGGAGGAAGCAGTGAGGAAGAGCCCTGGAGAGGAAGGCTCGCTGCTGGACTGGAGAGGGGCTGCCTGGGGGCAGTGGCTGCTGCTTCGGGGGCAGGACTCTGCTGCCCAGGCATCTGCTGCTCCCGCGCTACAGCTCCTGCTCCGGCACCAGCAGTAAGCCGGGTTTTTCAGTGTTTGGATATGGATAAGGTAGATATGAACAGTGTGTGTTCATAAGCAGCTGAATGCCTTACCTATTGCAGGAGCCAGCACCACCTTCGTCCTTATTTGACTGTAAAGCTTTGGGGTTAGGGTTTTAGTGACCCTTTTCTATTTTCCTGAACAGATGAGGTGAGTTAAGTTTATGAACTTTGAAGACACCTCTGTCTTACTGTTTTCATTCTACCCCACCAAACAAGTTAGCCTGACACAAGTCAATGCAACCCCACGACCTTAGGATGGAACCTTTTTTCCCAAGAATTTGCTGGTTTTAAATACTTCATGGAAAGTGAAATCTAATTTTTCATGACTATAGGTTAGTTCTGGCTATAAATAAGTTACACAAAATGAGTTCATTTTGTCTATCTAATCACTTGTAGAAAGGCACATCAAATTTTCAGTCACCTATTGAGTTCTAATTTGCCTGTTCCAGAATTGTGTTTGAGAAGCTGACTGTCGTGACTGCAGCAGCACGGAGAGTCTGTGTCAGCACACGTCTCGTAGTCGTAGAGGGAGGTCTCTCTTTTCCAGGTGCATAGGTAACTCAGCGCTGGAGTTGGGTTGTGCTTTTGCAGAGTGGAGGGTAAAGGCACGTGAATCACACGGCTGGCAATTGCAGCAAAGATGTGATCTAGAGCATACCCTATGCGCAAAATGTGTTCGCTTTCCTAGCGTACCAGTTACACCTACTCCCTTTGCAGCTGCCTTGTACAAGTAAGCTGTTCTGTGCAACTAGTGCAGAACAAGAAGTAAAGGCCTTAAATTCAAGCAAGGGATCCACAGGTTAGACTTAAATTCCTTTATGCCTGTATGGCTAAATGAACACAGGAATAAATTGCCCGGGAAGGTTATGAAATCTCACAGGAGCTTTGTAAGATCAGTTTACACAAAGCTCTGTGAGGACTGGTTCAGAGCTGATCATACCTTGGGGTAATAAATAGGCCAGATGGCCTTACAAGGTTCCTTCCTGACATGGTTTTTATGAACCTCTGAAAATTTCCTGCAAATTACTTGCATGTTGATGTTTTCTGTACATGTCATATTACAATAAGGTTGTTAGCAGCTACTGTTTTGGCTGCTAAAACTAATATACTGTTGCTAGCTGCTCATCTGGGATATTGTGGCATAAAACCTTCCTTCTGGTTCTTGAGAACTGCAGGGAGAGGAGAGGCACTCTCTTACGGGATGCTGTACCGACTTCTCACTCTTCTCCTTCATCTCCGACACACATAAACTGACCCTGTTTAGACCTTCTGCTGTGAGTGCGGACAGGCAGGAGTGGAGAAAACCAGACCTTAGGAAAACAGGAGCTTGTGCCGTTCAGAGGGGGACTGTTAGGATCCCTGAGGTGAAGGGATTAGGGGGATGTAGTGATATATTAGGAGCGATGGGACTTTCCCTATGGTATTGGAGGAAATGTTAATAGATCATTTCTTATTAGGTGTGATAGCCAGAGAACATGCCTGACTTGGAGTAGTCCCTTCAGGTACTGAGCATCTTTCAGTAGCAGGCTTGGTTTGGGCCAGAAGAGTGCAGATGTGTGCTTTTTTTTTGCAGTCTCTGTTGCGTATCTTACCTATGCATAACTCCATCGTGTGTGACGGTGGTTTTATTTTGGGGTTTTTCTTCCTTTCTCTTACAAAGCTACATGAGTCCAGATGTTGCTTCAGGTAAAGAGATGAGTGACAGCTTTGAAGGAGCAATAGGAAGTGGAAAACAAGAAGGAAAGTCTTCAAAGAAACATAAGAAATCTACACGTGCTCGTTCACGCCAGGAGAAGTCCAGCAGACCAAAACTGACCATATTAAATGCAAGTACAATCTCTTTGAGGGTAACTAGGATTCCTTTGGCTGTGCCAGAAATAACCGTTGTTAATCTTTGCCTGCAGGTTTGTAACACGGGGGATAAGATGGTGGAGTGCCAGCTTGAAACACACAATCACAAAATGGTGACTTTTAAGTTTGATTTGGATGGTGATGCGCCAGAGGAGATTGCTACTTACATGGTAAGACTTGGTGATGCGGCTGCCCGCGGTCTCTTAATGCACTTCAGCCAACCTATTCATATGTGTGCTTGTGGACTAAGCGTTCTGGTAGCTGTGGAATGGGTTGTTAATCGAAACATTACTGTTTTTCTCTTTATTTTGATGTGACCTTATAGGTAGAGAATGAATTCATATTGCAGAGTGAAAAAGAGACATTTATTGAACAAATGAAAGATATTATTGATAAAGCAGAAGATATGCTCAGTGAAGATACAGAAGGAGAACGAAGTTCTGATCAGGGAACGAGTCCCCAGCAAGATACCGATAGACTGGAAATGAATGAGGTAAGAAATGTTAAATAAAGATTCCTAGTTTGATTCCTTTTTCTTAACAGCCAGTTACTGTAAATTAGTTTTACATCCTGTGTTAAAAAAAATGTTTCTTGGCTAGAAAAATAATGCTTTTACTCCATTAAGGCTTACAATGAGTGCTCCTTCGAATGTGCTCCTCTTGCATTGATACAAAGCAGCTAGTTCTTCTATTGTTCTGTTTGTTTTTTTTTTTTAACAGGAGAAGCGGCAGTCTCAAATGAAGACACCCGTGTATCAACAAAATGGTAAATGTGCCTTTGAATACAAACTTAAGCTCAAGCTCTAAGGCAGTTATGAGCCTATGCAGAAGTTTGCTAGATTCAGGAAGAAATCCACCAGTTACTGGTGGTTGGAAATACATCTAGAAATATGGGTATAACAGTGGTCCCTGCTGTTAGCGACCTGGAAGGTTGCAGGGCTAACCTGGATGAATCTAACATTGGGGATGTTTAGGGAAGCCCTAAGCTTCCTAATTATTACACAAGCTGATAATCAGTGGTGGAACAGTCAAGAAGGCACGGGCGAGCATACTTTTTCCACAACAATAACTACATTTGCAAGAGAAAGCTAAAAGATTATGTTTGCGTTGGTAATTTAATTGAAATTTCTAACCCGTAACTTTTCAGCTACTTTGGTACTACGGGGGGACCTTGGCCTTCTGAACACAATTGTATCTTACGGGTTTTACAGACAAATGGAACGGGAAGGGAATTGGCCCTTGATTCTCTATGGAAGTGTATGCTGGTGGGAAAAATGAAACCTCTGCTGAAGGAAGCATTGTTTCCAAAATTCTTGTTACTGCGTGTGGCGCTGTGTATTTGCTCCATGCTCACAGGGGAAGAAGGATAATTTAGAACTTCTTTGACAAGTGCAGAAACTGGGTAATCCTCCAAACTAGTCTTTCTGCTGAAAAAAGCCGGTTTATTTTTTGCCTGTAAACGTCATACAATTTTCTTGGTACACCTTTTTTAACATAACATTTATATTTCTACTAATGAGAGTGACAAAGTGTGTATAGTTCTGGTTTGCCATTTACATATGCCAGGCTTTGAGATAAAATGTGGAAGGAAATATTAGCTAGAAAACTTCCAACATGGAACCATTAAGCTGGATGAACTTTACAAAATCAACAAATTTTTCATTGTGAGAAAACTGTCCACAGTACCGTTAATAAAATTTTCATGTACATAACTATTATCCTTCTGAAAGTATGAACATTTGAAAATAAATTTTCAAATAACTTAAAATATGTGGCAGAAGTGGGAGGCATCCCTGTCTCCCTTCCAGAAGGGACGAGAATCAAATTAGGAGCCGTTGATTTAATCTTGGCTAATACTGTAGAATTTCTGATTTTCTTTCTAAACATGGAAATTAAGACTAGGTTTTGACAGATGATCTGGAATGAATTGAAACTATTGTGTTTACTTTTTATTTTCTTTTCATCTCTAGTTTTGCATACTGGAAAAAGGTGGTTTATTATATGTCCTGTTGTGGAAAACCCTACTACTGATGCACCAGAATTTTCTCCACCGGTACCTCAGAGTACACAGCAGTCTGAAGGTCCAGGTATTGACAAACTTTATAGAAAACGTTTTCTTCTCTGAAGTTGCTGTGTCATCTCTCTTCTATTCTCAACTGACTTAGTTGCGATTGTTTCATTTCATTTAGTCAGAGAAAGAAAATGATGAATTTTGTTAAGTCGTGCATTTTAAGTGTGTTTCTGGTGTTGAACCAAATTAGGAATGTTTATTTGAGTTTCAGGACGGTCTCAGTATTTCAACTCTGCCTTACGCTATAAGGTAGCTGAACTTCTAGTCACTGCTGTTTTAATAAGCCGTGTCTTTTCAGTGAGATATTTTTGTGTAATGTGTAATTTTAGGTTCTAGTTTGACTTGTATAACAGTTATTTTCTGACGAGAAGCGCTAATGGGTTTCAGCTAGATGTGGTTATCACTGCAGCTAACCGGGAAGTTTTGCAGTGACTTACTTTCATTCTGTGTGGCTCGTAAAAAAGTTAACCTGATGTTTGCATGCTTTCTAGACCTGGAGCAGTTGGATGATCAGCAAGCGAGCTCTGCGGTGGCAGATCTGCCTGGTGTCTTGGCGGGTCAGCAGCTTCCCCTACCAGCAGGTGTATGTGACAGCCCCATTGGAGCCTCTCCATCTTTGGCACAAGTTCCTGCTGCAGCATCTTCTGCTGTCGCACCGAGCCAGGCAGAGTTTTCAGCTCCGGCGCTACCGGGATCTGCTCCCAATATCCTAGAGCAGGCGGCTGCTAACGGCGGTCAGCTGGAGTATTCACTGAAGGCAGCGATGCCCGCTCAGCCGGGCACTCCTGCCCCCCGTGCCGCCTTGCTGGAGGAGCCTTCCGACGCCCTCCTCGCTCCTCAGCACCTGCAGCCGCAGGCCGACGAGGGCACGTGTGTCCCTGACGTGGAGATAGCGTGTTGCAGCGTCGGGCCGCACAAGTCGGTCCCGGCAGCTCCTGCGAAGGCAGCAGAGCTCTGCCCGCTCCCTGTACTCCCGGACACCGTCGTTTTGGAACGGCAGCCTGCGGCGCAGGTCCCTCACCTGCCAGAGGCCAGCCAGCCCGGCGTGGTGCAGCACTCCTTCGTGAACCAAGCGTTCCCTGCCGCTGCCTCCGATCCCCTCGCCCTGGCAGGGTCTCAGCTCCAGAGCCCTACCCAGGTGCCCGTGGCCGCATCCCAGCAGCACGCGATGCTGTCCCAGGCGCAGCCCCTAGCCTGCGCCGGCGTGGGGATCAGCCTGCTGCAACAGCAGCAGCCCAGCACCGCCGAGTCCGACGGAGAGGGGCCGCCCAGGGTGGACTTCGTTGACAACACAATAAAAAGCCTCGATGAGAAATTGCGCAATTTGCTTTACCAGGAATACGTTCCTACTTCTTCTGCATCAGCAGGGACCCCAGACACCTCTGTCCCATTAGAACAGGGCGACAGTGAATTTAACTTGCCACCTTTTCCCGAAGATCAAGTTCCCGCGTTGGCGTTGGATTTGAGAGAACCAGGTCATAACGTTGCCGGTACCGGCCAGGAGGTGAAAGCTGCTGCCGAGGCCCAGTCGGTGCCACTCGTACCACCCGAGACCTCGCCCTACCCAGTCCTGGTTAGTCCAGCAATGGCTCTGCCCTTTATACCCCCAAGTCCAGCTGCTGGGGACAGCACCAAAGCAGAGCGCAGAACCGACGAGCCTGTGGTAGGACATGTGTAGATTTCTTCCTTCTCTAAACATTTTATGTGTCTGCTCCTGGGTATATTACCTTTTGTCTCTTGACTGCTTTCCAGTGTGAAAGGTCTCTTAAATTTTTACTGTCAAATGCATTCTGACTCATTTTACATAAATGCTCGTTAGTGAAAGCCAAACTTTTGCTTTGGCTTTAAAAGTGGTATATCTTAATTCATTCTCCTCCTCTTGTATCCTGTTTCTAAAGCAGGCAGAAATGTGATTATTTTTTTATAGTTTAAGCATGTAAAACACCCAGGGGGTGTGGTCATTCAAGTAGATGAAGACGATCATGCTTCAAGAGGAATTTTTTTTTATATAAATTAATGGCAGCGATTATAATGCCTGCCTTCCAAGTCAGTCTGAATAAGATAAACCCTTCAGGAGCCTTTGCTTTGTTCAAGTGCTGCAGCTAAAGGAAGACACTCCATAGGTAGAAGCTTGCTCTGCTTCCAGTAGTGATTTCTTTTGTCTTCCCCTGGACTTGGCAGAGCAAGACTTCACTGGGAAGCATCTAAGGAAAGCTGGAGCAGGTGGTCTGGGTCATTATTTACTCAGTGTCTCGATTGTGCGTCTGTGTTGCGTTCTTTCAGATAAAATCCTGAGTTTATGAATTTCAACAGATTTGCAGCACTTTCTGCTAGAAGATCAGTGTATATCTTACTTGAAAAGTAGCATTTCTGGAGATAATTACATCACCACTAGCAAGGATGAGGCTGTTCCGTGTAGTGTCAGCTGGATGAACTGTATCAACTGCTTGAAAGATGCTGTACGTTACAGGAAAGACGGCTGCACTTGAGTAACTCTTTAGAGCATATTGTTTGTAGTGATAAAATTTTCTCTCTACGAAAGGTGTTACGTCTCTCCAGTAATTTGAATTTGTCCTCTTAAAATCTGTGCCGATAAGAAAAGAGACATAGAATTTCTGAAGACAGACATACAGATGAAGAATGTACAGTCTGGCTGGAAAAGCAAACCAGAACAAAACCCCAAACTGATCTATATAATTCAGTGCATGTTTTTTAGTAACTTAGGCTGCAGTTCCCTCTGTGACACTGCCACTTCTTTTTTTCTTCCAAGGGAGGAAAAAAATGGAGGAGTTGAAGGAAAAGCTAGAAGGCCACCTTCACAGACGCTGTAAAATAGTTTAATATCCCACAATAGTGTGAGGGCAGAGAGGGAGAGAGAGGGAAGGAGAATGCATTGCCTTTCTGCTTTGTGCGTGAGACTGAAATCCTTTTTCTTTTTTCTTTTTACCGAAAGTTTGAAAAGTCGGAGGTCACCGGCATCGGTGCTCGTTCCTCAGAAGCAAGAGGTGGGTCAGCAAGCAGAAAAGGTAATGCTCCTTTCAGCAGTGAAGGCAGCGATGCATCTGTGTAGTGCGTGGTCCTCTTCTCCGGTGTCCCCTTGCTGCTCGCCCTTCTGGTTAACTGGGGAGCACTGCCCAGCACAAGGCATTTCTGATCCTATTTATCATATAACTGATATGAAACGTCTCAATTCTGTCAAGCTTCCTAGAAAGAAACTGCCTCACAGGTGGATTTATTTTAAACCGTAAATATGTAATATGTGTCTGTGGTGTAGGTATAGGGTATTCACATGGAAGGCTACGTTCCCAATAGTGCATTTCCAGTGCCCTTAAAAAGTCCAAACAGAAGGTCCCTTGGATTTCCTGGGTTTCATAAAAAAGTGTTGACAAAAATAACAATTGAGGATAGCCCTGCTTGCGGGAAGCCGATAAGATTTCCAAGGAAGTCCCATGGAGAACCAGGAAGGAGTACTTTTCTGTAGGTACTTGTGGATACAACGGCACTTTCTATAATAACATAGTAGGAGCCATAGTAAGAAACTGGGTATTTATCATGCTCCATTTACCTGTCTTGCAAGTCATGGGAAGTTTTAAGGGCTGAGGAACCCAAAGCTGCTCCTGCTGTCATGGGTGGGGTTGGGGAGGGCTTGTCATATTTTTTTTTTTGAGATTGTCGTGGCAAAGCTGGCTACCAGGTTTGTGCGACAGCGTAGATCATTCTTGTCCTGGTGGATGTAGCTTGCCCACTGCTTTTAGGTCAGTGTGAGAGGGGAAGACTTCGGGTAGCCTGCATTCATCTGTCTCGCTACAGTCAAAGGAGAGAGTATGCAAGTGGAATGTAGCACTGTGTGGTAGAATTAATGTGTCTTGGATACCATCAAGCAGTGATGCATTTCACCATTTCAGAACTATGAAGTGACAGATTTTTGCCTGACGTTCACTCTGTGCAATGTGCCATAAGAAAGCAGCTTTCTGAAAAGCTTGCATTTATTGGTTTAACTTCAAACCCACTGTCCAGATTGTGAAATAATCACGTCTTGATTACTGCCACTAATATTTTGCTTCTCGTGTGCTTCTGTGGTCCGAGTGGCCATCTCTTGAGCTTATAATTTCCACTTTCAGCAACGTGTGTTTAACTTCATTTCAGGCACTTTTAATTGTTGGTGTCAGTATCTGTCAAATGAAGGGTGTGAAATACCAGTCCGTCTGTGGTCAGCTGCAGCATTTTTTGTGCATGAATAGCTGAGTGCAATTACTCTTTCGAGACATCGAGAACACCTTAGTAGTGCAGGCCCAATGTACCATGCAGATTTCGTTCTTCTTCTGGTTTTCTCCTTACAAATTTTCAACTGACTAATGAAATTCCACACTCCTATTATTATTTGAATTCCCCAAATCAATAGCTTGAAGAGAGTGCCTACCTGCAGTTATTTTATATTGTCATCGATACTGCCTCCTGCGTTATAGAACCTGTATTACAAAGATTGGATATTTAAATTATTCTTCAGTGCTACACTTTATCACACTTCATTTTGTCACAATAAACATGTTGGGCTTTATTATACTAAAGCATTCCAGACATGAATTTTTTTTTTTTTCCAACTCAAAAAACAGGTTCAGCTGCAAGCATCACTTCAGCTCCTGCTGCTGCAACACAAGGCCTCCTTCAGGTAACCAGAAACTAGGAGCAGTTTTATGCTTGGTTGTTACAGTTACTTTCAAAATTAACCTCCATTATTTTCTCCAGGTTGCACCTACATCATCAAGCATAACTAAACAGATGGAAACTTCTAAAAGGAGCGAGAAGGCAAAGACTACGACTTCGTCTGCAGACACAGATAATGTAACGCAGATATCTACAGCAGATGGGGTGATAAATAACCTTCAAAGGGATGACTCTCTAGACTCTGGTTCCTATGGAAAACAGGCTGAGACTCATGATAGCGGTACACCAGCCAAAACTATTGGCAGGTTTTCAGTAATCAGCACGCAAGATGAATTAACTTTAACAGCGCCGCACTGCTTAAGGTTCTCGGCACCCCCAGACGTCTATTTGGATGAGCTACCTTCCAGCCCTGATCTGAAGACAGCTGTCCGACGGGTGCAGACAGCCTCTTCCGTCGATGTCCTCTGTGACCAGGGTTCGAGTGATTCTGCTGATGAGCCTTTCCATCGTCAGTCGGCTGCTGCTGCCCCACTGTCCCCCCCGAGCAGTAGTGCAGCCACTGACTTAATTAAAAAAGCAGCTGCTTTTCTGCAAAGATCTGGCAAAGCTAGCTCACCAGGCCTCGACTCACCTAACGGGCAAGGAACAAAAATTCCTACCATCAACATAACATCTTTCCACTCGCAGTCATCGTACATGAGCAGCGACAACGACTCGGAATTTGAAGACGCAGATATGAAGAAAGAATTGCAGAACCTGAGAGAAAAGTATGTCGGGTTTGCAAACAATGCTAGGGAAGCTTGTCTTAAGATACCTAGGCAGCATCTCTGCCTATGATGAGCAAATATGTGGTTTTCATAGCTGTAATGAGTAAACTGGTTCTGGGCCAATTAGGCATCACTAGGACCTTCCCCCAAATGTCATACTGCATCCTCTTATGCATCACTTTGTTTGTCAATTCCATTTAGAAGAATAATTCAATAATAACTTTGTTAAACCCCAAAACATTTCTGCTGCGATGTCCAGTTTCCTTACTGAAAAGCCACGTTGATATGGTGGCAAACGACAGCTCTTGTAATGTGCGTGATAGTAGGTTCCCATGTGGACGCTATTTAAAGCGGCATAAAAATAATCTGGATGCCTGCGTAGACAACTGCCGTAGTGTTCTCTTCATGCCCTTCTCTGCAAGGGTGATTTAGACTGTCAGGTCTACAGACCCATCACTGTTCCCAGGCTCGCTTTTACAGCAGATAACCTCGTATCTCTGAGGCTTCGCCTCCCATCGGATCTCTCATCAAGTCATCGGTCCGGTCTCGGCGGGAGGCTGGGTGAGCCTGGCAGGAGCCTGTCGTGCTGCCAGTCCTGAGAGCTAGCTTCTTTCAGTTTGAACATTTGCTTTCTTTCCTGGCAGGTGATGGGTAAAAACTAGCATTAGATGCTAGTTTAACCAATATGTTAAACTTTATCTTAAGGTATAGTTTCGGTTTTACTGAATACAGATGATGCATCTTTTTAAAACAGAACTACAGTAATACAAAACCTTTAAACTCACTTCATGGCATCATGAAACCTGAATTATAAATAAGGTAATGATTCATGTGCTAATGGTATTTTTATGGGAAGCACTTTTGTTTTTCTTCATGTTGAACTCCTTCAAACTGATGTACGTGCCTTGAGAGTTAACTTTTTTGAGGCCACTGGTTTGGAGAGAGAAATTCTGGAATAGTTTGGAGTTCCTGTCAGATCTCATGTTTTTTCTGAGGATGCTGAAAATCTTTTTAGCCATCTAGGAGTCTGTCTTATAAATGAATATTTGAGAAGTCAGTCACCACATTTGCCAGGTAGATTGTTATAACTTCACATACTTTTGGATGAGCAGTTGATTGTTTTATAACCAAAGACTGTTTTGTTTCTAACTAATTATGCTGTCAAGATGTGGTGCTTTATCAAATACATCGCTAGCAGAGTTCTTTATTTTTTATGTTTAGGCACATGAAAGAAATCGCTGAACTTCAGACTCAGCAGAAGAATGAGATAGAGGCACTGTATATCCGGTTAGGGAAACCCCTTCCTCCCAACCTGGGGTTCCTTCACTCAGCCCCACCAAGTGGCCGTCGCCGAAGAACTAGCAAAAATAAATTGAAAGGTGGAAAACTATTAAACCCTCTGGTCCAGCAGCTCAGAAGTGGAACGTCAAGCACAAGTAGGTACACTAGGTTGCTTTCCATATGCCTGTTGTTTGTGTCAGTTGTGGTTCTGCTGTGTAATTGCATGGACTGCAGAAAAGGCACTGAATTTTTATTGTTTTTAATATTATGACTCAAGTTTGCGTACTGCGAACTGTTTTTGAAGTGGGCTTCCTTTGGGACAGGCTTATTACAGCGGCCCGGCGCTGAACCATACATACCTTCTCTGTGTCGGTTACAATACTTGGCAGAGAAACAATATTCCACTTTAATTTGGAATACAGCCTGGTTACGTTTTCTTATCCTTTCTCCAAATGCAATTTATTGATGTTTGTATTCACTTCTTAGGTGCTGTTATCCTCTATTGATTATGTGCTGTATCTTGTTGTTGTTTATTTTTTCCTACAAGATGCCGTATAAATAAGATTGGATTGCATTTGCTCCCCCAAAGGGTGGGAGGTAAAAACAGTTATAAAACTGTGATGGATGCTTTGACCATCTGAAGTAGTTTGAGATTTTTCAAACAGCAGTACAGTCTTGAGTCATTATCTCTTTGGAAAGTCTAAAGATATAATTCAACTGGGAAGTGCTGATATACTCCAGTGTCTATTTCTTCAGCAAAATGTAGAATAGAATATGAATATTTTTTCTTCAGCTTAGCTCATGCTGTTATTTAGAGGAGCAGCAGCACTTCCAGCATTAACCCTGTATTTCAAACCTGGTAGCTCTTGTTTTCAAAATCACTGCATCATGGGTCCACTTTGAATTTCATTGCATCAATCTTAATTATAGACAGAGTGGTTTTTAAGAGTGTTAATTAAGGATTTCAGCTAAGATAGGAAAAGCAAAGATACTCAGAGGCAAGATGTTCTGTGATCCATCTTGAATCTCAGTGTTCTTGCCTGCAGGAACTGAAGCGATGTTCGACGCTTTATACCTCTTTAGCTGCTGCTTGGCTGACGCGCATAGGTTTTACTTCCTTTCCTTGTGACGAGATACTCTGAATGTCTGTATCCTTGGTCCATTCATTTTCCAGTTTGTTCTTGGGTTCTCTCTAGCCATTTTTCCCTCTGTCTATTCATAAAACTCACATCTGTCTCCATGGATCTTGGCTCATATCAGCGTGCTACCCTAGTCCAAAGAATTTAAGCTTATTTCTGCATAGAATATCCCAGTTCTCCTTTTTTGTTCTTTGTCACCTTCAGTTAGAGAACAGAAATCTACTCAGACTGCTACTTTGGCGCATGCTTTCCTTCATGCATTTCTTCTGTGTTACTTTCCAGTTTTTTTAAGCACTGTGTAAAGTTCACATTATTTTTGAGAATCTGTATTCATGCCTGAGTCTTCTCAACCTTGTCTATGCAGATTCCTCATTTTTTGGCCTTCCTAGGTCCTTTCTCAGGGACCAAGGGCGGGCAGTTTCTAATACGGCTACTGGTGTAATCGTCATTTCCACGGTTAGATGCTTTTGCTGATAAATCCATATAACAAATGATTACACAGGTATTCTGGTGGTAAAGCTTCTTTACCTGAGATATCCATGTAGATAGATACATACATACAGATATTTATATATAGACATGTATCTATCTATATATAGATAGCTATGAATAAAAAGTTCCTCATGACTTTGCAGCAACTTTTTATTTCTCTCCATTTGCTTGCTTTCACCTTTCATGTTTGAGAGCAAACCTACATGTTCTGCTCAGTCGTTCCGTGCGTTCATCCTCCTACGTAGGCGCTTCTGCAGCTCTCACTTTGTTTCAGCAGTGCTCCTTGTGAGGTCCTGACTCCAGCCTTTCTGAAAAATGCAGAAAAGAAACTGTAAAAATTAAACCTACTCCATAAGCTTCTCGGAGAAACTGGATCAGCGATAGCATGCGCAGATTATTTGCTGGTGCAGGCTCTCCGTAAAGCCTGTGCTTCATGCGGTACTTCAGAATTGTAAACCGCTGTTCCTCTTGGTGGCAAAGTAACGATTATTTTTAGGCACGGATTATTATTCAGTGGTTTCCTAGCATTTGCCGCTGCATGTATTTTGTTTGTTTGCTCTTTCAGGTAATCTTTCAGACTCTAAAGACTCACCCCACAAAGAAACAGCTAAAACTCAGCCTGGATCTCCCGAGGCAGCAGCAGTAACCTCCCCTGCATCAGCCACCTTTGGGAAGGCTGTTCAGACACAGCAGCCGTGCTCTGTCAAAGCCTCTTTGTCTTCTGACATCTGCTCCGGCTTAGGCCCCGAAGGAGGTGACGTGAACGCAAGCTCTGGCCAAGGTGATTTTTTCATACCAGCTGTTCGGCATGTCTTCCAGCACATGCTAAAATTAGTTCGCTTCCCTTACGCTTGAACTTTTTAGGAGTGGATTTCACTTCTAGTGATATAGGAACATGAACCTTTGACAATCCAAATTACTGGCTTATCTTTAAAAAGATCGTTGCACTATTGTCCGAAGAACAAAAGTAAAGTATCTTACCAAGTGTTAAGAGTCAACACTCAAGAAGGCTTGCTAATTTTTACGACAGAAATACCTTTTATTTTTGCCAGCAGTGGCTTTATACTGACACCTTTTCTGGAGTCTGCCTTACAGATTTCTGAGAAAAAAGAAAGGGAAACAAAAAAGATATAGAAGGATAGGAGATTGTTTCCTTTGGTTCATTCTGGGCTTCTTTTTTAGCCCCTTGATACTGGTAGACTCAGAGTTCCTCATTATAAACTACCAAACCATCTTGGGTGTGAGGGGGAAAACAAAAAAAAGAAAGGAAAAAAAAAAAAAAGAAAACCAAAACCAGAGAACCAAGTTATGTTTCCTTTATCTAAGGGGTTAACTTTGTGCATGATTTCGGAGTCTCAGCTAAATGTAGATTGGCTGTGTTCCCCAGTCCCGACCTCTGATACTTCTGTGTATTGCACACCTCCGTAGGCTTTGACTGATCTTGTTGCCATGCATATTGGAAGTTATAATGATGATTAAAATACCTTCCTCTCATTGCACATCCTGCCAAACTAATCTACAAAATATCTATCTGTTCTCTTCTGCTGTTATTGCATCCTTTGTGTATGGTCAATTAACTTACTCCTCTTTGGCAAAGTTAAAATGGAGATGTGGATGTTTAACTAACAAAGCTGATTTGACTGATGGTATAGGACATCTGATCACAGCTACTTGTACTTTATAAGTGTCTTTGTTTTCTTCCCTTTATATTCATTTGCAGGCTGGACGGTTTTCCACCAAACGTCTGAGAGAGTGACCTATAAATCTAGTAGCAAACCTCGTACCAGATTCCTCAGTGGACCTGTGTCTTTGTCCATCTGTTTGTATTTGTTCTTTTGTATTTTATCACAGTCCATCTTTCTTTTACCCCCTTTTTCCAATTCCATGTTTTATATCTCTAATATGTTTGGCAGGATGCCCCTTTTTCTGAACCATCTTTTCTTTCTTTTTATCTTTCTTTTAAGTAATCATCATGAACACACCTTATTTATATTAATTTTTCATATGAAAGCTTTTTTTGCACTGCTTTTGGCTCGTGCCTGGGCACCAAAAGCATGTGTGGAAGATCTCATCATTTATTATATAGCCTTATGGTAAATTTTACCCTGGACTTATCAAAGCTTTTGTACTTTATGTGATTTATGTTGAAGTAATTTTATTTGCAATGTGGCAAATATACATGTCTGCTGTCCCGGTTCCAGCGACAACAAAAAGAAATCCATCCTTCTGTAGACGAATGGTCTCTTTCACACATGTTTGGACTATGAAGACATGCATGTAGCAAGCTGATACAATACTAGAAGGTCACTGAAGGGTATAACTTCCATACAAGGGCTGTATTAACACGATATACAGTACTGTTTATATCCACTCTATTTTCTTTAATTTTTTTTCCCCGCTCTTTGCATGTGGAAATGCTGAGACAATAGTGCTCCAGCTAGCTCTTTCAAAATCTGTTTTCTAGGTGGGCTTTTCCCCATGCATTCACTTTAATTACTTTAAGTGAGCAATTTTTTATATACTCGTAAGCAGCAGGAAGATCTGGTTACTCCAAGGGAGAGTACCATCAACTTTTTTTGTGTGAGCTGATCTGGCTGAAGCACTTGACTCAGTTTAATTTCTTATGACCTTATGTGACCTCAGAGATGAAGTCAATTAGCAGTTCATCAAAGCATAAATAAGTAAAAAGCAATAATCAGATTTTCAGATGATACTTTGAAATGGATTGCTAGGATCCAGTATTTTTTGTTTCAAATAATTGTGCACCTGCTATTTGTACCCTATTTGTATGACTTCTAAAGTAATTGGCAATTCAACCAAATGATATCAAGCTATTTAATTAAAAAATTAAGACCTTTTTACCCAATCATATATGCTGCTTTTTAGGCAAACAGATTTTGCTTGTACAATAAAGATATGTTGTGCTGAACAGGTACTATAGGCCACTTACATATAACATTAGAAAGGCTAATAACGTTCTTGAGAAAATGTTTGGTTAACTAACTGTTCATTTGCATTAATATCAGATCTCCCATTGGAGTTCTACATTGCTCATCATTATCCAAGTGGTACAGATCAAAGGCACAAGACCACTCAAATACACTCCTCCTAATTTTGTGAATAAACAATATTGTTAAAAGTAATCTTGATTTTTTTTTGTTTGAGGTCCCTAGAAGTCCAAGCACTCAGGTTCGTGAAAACTGATGTTTACTGCTCGGCATACTGAATTTATTATCATGCAAGTTTTTAACGACGATTGAAGTCGTGAGACAATTTTGCATTCGGGGATTTTTTCTGAGAACCTGAGGGGAATTCTCAGTTCACAAATTTTCCCATTTGGTATTATAACGGACATAGTAGTTTCTTCCTCTGCACGTGTAATTCCCAGAAGTCGTTTCATTAATCTTTCACAGAATTACTATTCAGTAGAATGCAAAAAGACTGGGAGATGGCAATTAAAAACCAGCGTATTAAAAATGTTTGGGTGCATGGATATTGTGAATGAAACCAAGGGAATATGTAAATCCTTCAAATCGTGAAGCTTCCCAATGCTTAAATAACTCGGCACGACTAATTGCTTTCTGTTCTCAGCCCATATGCTCTCTTCTCGGTTTCTCCTGGGCGAAGCGTTTGGAGAGGAGGTTTGCACTCCCCCATTTCTGAGTCATACCAGGAGATGGACTGAGTTTCAGGCACTTAACCCTGACACATCCATCCAAAGTCACCGCTGTCAGAGAGCGCAGCTTAGTTTCAAATAGTGCCTGCCACTTGAGTTGCTGGACAGTTTTCCACAGCTGAATTACTGGTAGGTTTTGACGGGGATAGGAGGCTCTTTTAGCTTGTTTTCCTAGTGAGTCCAGCAGGTTGGTAGCGTGTGTGTGAAGGGATGGAGATGGGGCTGGGCGCGGCCCCGTCGTTCCCCAAGGGCTGGGACTGCTGCTGGAAGGAAGTACGGCTGGTGGGTGCATTGAGCCGGTACCCAGCGCAGCCGTGACCATGTTGAAGAACAGTGCTAGATGACCATGATGGGAATGCCGGCTGGCTCGTGCTCCTTCCCCTCTGGACGGGACGTAGGTTGACCCAGTGCAGGCAGAGCCAAGCGTTCGGACCAGGTGCTAACCACGTTTGCATCTGTGCTGGGTGCTTGAGCGAGGGAGGGCTGGGCGCGCGGGGCTGGGACGTGGCTCTGCAGTGCCGGCAGCTCGGTGCGTGTCCTGGGTCTGTTCCCTGGGTTCGGGGTCCTGGGTCTGTTCCACCAGTCGAGGTTTCCCCGGGATTTTTTGTTTGTTTGAGAGCTGTTGGGAAAAGTTGTGCCGGGTTTTCAGAAACGCTCTGAATCTATACGTTTGATTAAGGAAAAACAGCCCTTTGGGGAGCGTGGACATTCCAGTGTGAGGCCCGTACTGTATTAGCAGTCAGATTAGCAGCACGCTTTTAAAAAGAAATGTTCAGATGCCTTAAAGGTAGTTTTGCCAAATATCTTGCCCTGGTTACAAGATCCATCAAACTTGAACACTTTCAACAGTGTTCTCCCAGAACAGCTTTTTGATCTCTTTCCCGTGTCCAATATTGACTTTTCGTTTGTACTTTTCATGGAATAAAATATTTTTGATGGGCTTCAGCATAATTTTAGCCTGAGCTCCTTCCCCGGGTTGAATTGCAAGGGTGTCTTAGGGAAGAGTTTGCACTGATTGTGAGTGGAATTTTCAAAAGCTCCATCTGGCTTAGACTTGTAATCTTGTGTAAAGAGATTTTTGAGGGGTCTGTAGTAATTAATATATTGTATGTGCATATGCGATTATGGAAATGGTCTAACAATTTATTGCCATTTCAATTTTATTTTAGCTTCCAAGCTTTTTGGCAGCTGTTAAGAGTGCAAAGATGGGACAGTGGATTTTTTCTGTCCTGTATGATATAGTAGCTACTTAATTTCTCAGCTAAGAAATCTGGAATTGGAGGTAAAGCACTCTGCTGAACTTTTGCAGTCTTAGATTAAATCTTAATTATGATTCATCTCCTGAACTTTACAGCTATTAAACACCTTGATTTTAGAAGTAATACAGTTAATCTGGTGAATTAGGTTTACCAAGTGCATTTTTAATTGAATTTGAATTTAAAACCAACTGTAGCCGATGATTGTCAGTCCCTGCTTCAGGCAACATCACCACGTAGATAACATTTCTCATCTCCCGAGCAACATGCTGGAGTAATACAGTTTGGAAGAAACAGCTCTCTTTTGGTGATAGACTCTCCTGTAATATTTTCCTTAACGTTGACTCCCCTCACGCGGGTATTTTGTGAATCTGTCTAGTATCGCTGGTCTCTGTCGCTTCCCCACACGTATGGGGGCCCCAGGTTTGATTTGGCACCCGAGGTGCATATAAACTTGTGACTCGGTTTTCAGGAAGCAGAGGGGTTGGTGATTAAACGTTTTTACATGCATTTGAGCACGTACTGTAGTCAGCTGCCTGCTTTTATTTTTCGCAGGCAGTTGCTTTTCATTTGCATACATATTGTGCTAAATACTACTGATTGCTACACGCAGAAATGCTGCAGGATAGCTAAGAAAATAGCATTCTAGTATTATTGCCACTGATGTTTCCATAATGGGAGCTGCTAGCTAACTTTGAGATAGGCAAGGTAAGGTATATCTGAGGGAAAAGAGGGGAAAAAAATTAAAAATACAACACAGATTATTGAGTTGTGAATGTGACTTGTATTTGTTATCTAGGCTTTGAGATGAGAAACTAAACTTGGTCATGCTTGCATAAGACATTACTGTAGTCATGTCCTTCTGATTTTCCTGGAATAGAAACCTCATTAAACTATATGAACTAATAAGAAAATCTTTCAAGGCAATCCTTCTGTTCCTCCTCATGCCACCCATATCAAAGCACAAACATTTCCCTTTTTTTCCTCCTCCTTTACTTTCTCTTCCTCAGTCTCTGACTGACGTCTCTCCTTTCTCCTTTGAAGACTCATTCAGAGCCTATGTCAACCTGGACCTGCAATCTCTGAGTTTAAAGCTGCATTTCTGGCATAGTAACATAAAATATCTACACTGGTTTGCTGTGGAGAAAAAACACATCCAACGTGTGCCTTGGTTTTTGCCCCACTCTCTGAGTTTGCTCATGTTTCAAGTGCTTCTTCACAATAAACTTGCCATGCCCCATGTCAGATACTCATCTCCTCCCATACCATAACGATATTCTTCTTACCAAGTCCAAAATACCTTTCAGGAAATTTGGCACTCGAATAGAAACAGTGCTTATGTCTGGCAAGATCTGACAGTCGAGTAGGGTTCTTGGTACGCTTCTGGCACTCCAACTATCTATCCAACAGAATATGTAAAATCGTGATGAAGGATGTAACGAGATGATAATGAAAAAAACACACAGTTTGGTTAAATGAAAACTCAGCGACTCTGCTGGATTATTTTTCTGCACTGGGACAAGGCATAAGGGAAACTCATTCACAGTTACTTTCAATTGAATTTCAGAATCTCACATTTAGACACAAACCCTACTAATAAAGCATTTGGAAACAATTGGCCTCAGACCTGCAGAACAATGTATCTTTTTGGACTTGTAAAACAGGACTTTTAGGGTTGTTTTACAGTTTGTCTTTGCAGCCAGACTAGCTTGACTTGTTCCTGAAAGCATTTTTGGCCTCCTATCACGAACTGAATTGACATCATTTCCTGCATAAATAGAGTAGGAATCAAAACCTCCTATTAGGAAGCCAAGGCAATTCGAAAAAAAAAGCCAAAAGACAAAAAAGACAAAAAAACCAAAACAACCCACCAAAAACCCAAACAAATGCATCTTTAAGTCATGGGACCTTGCTTTTGGCATGCTATTGTACTTCTCAAAGCTTCTGAATGGCTGCACATTAAGAAAGGTTTGAGCTGTCCAGTTACTTAGGCTTCCTTTACTCACCTGAACTGCTGACTTTGTCTGTCCTTTCTTGCATAATAACTACTTTTTGATTGCTTAAAAGTACAGAAGCTTGTCCGTCAGATTTGTTGTGTTTAGTCTTACCTAATTCTGTATGTCTTGTATTGTTTTACCTTGTAGGGTCCACCTTGAAACGACTATGTCTAGGCAAAGATCACAGTAGTAGTAACTATCCCATTTTTGTTTCTCAGTATTTCCTTCATGGCATGGGATGTTTTTTGCTTTTTTTATTTATTATTTTTTACTAAAAGCTAGTTGTTTAATAAATAGAGCTGATGCACTTATACTGATATGAAATTAGACTGTAAAAATTGTGATACTTTCATAATAATGCATGTGCTGTGATGTCTTGGGAACCACGCATGCTGCAAGACAGTTGTGGTATTCTTTGTGTGTGAGACTGTGCACGCATGCGGCGAGAAAACTGGATTCAGTGTTTGTCTTTCTGAAATACACACCTTTATATGACTGCAGTTCTCTGCTGGAGGAATTTATAGCTTAAAACGATCTCGTTCCTGTTGAGCTGCATGAAATATTAAACACTAATTGAGGAGCTTTCCTGTCAAAATACTTGGTTTTCTCACTGGTCCCTTTCCCCCAAGCAAAGGAAAAGTAAATGAGCAGTATTCACTTAGAAGTTATGTTGCAGGTTGAATGCATGATCATTTAAAGGTTATTAACGTATTTTATATAACCATAGGACTAATTAGTTTACTCTGTTTCATTGGCTGGTAACTGATTAACAGAAAAAAGAAGACTGAATGTTCATGTTTGCTTATATAATAATTTTACTACAGTTCTATGAACTTTTTGCTTGGAGAGATGGTCTTTATTTCAAATCTTTAGCTATATCAAATACGTTAGCTGAAAATTACTGTTATTATATTTTCTGCTTAGGTCAAATTCAGGCACCTTCAGTTGCTGTTCCCTGTTGATCTTGCTGTGTCAGACTTGTAGTTACCAACACATCAAAAAGATAGATCTTTTTTTTTTGCCCCCTAGTTCTTTTAGAAATAAGTGAACATAGAAAATTAAATCTCTGTCAATGCTCTTCCTGTCTGCTTTTATCTATACCAGAAGTTCTGTATCTTTGTCTTTGTCTCCAAAACTCACACACCCACTTATGTCCTCCTCTCTGCTCTTTCTTCCATACCTTCATGGTCCTGATGGGGTTTTTTTCCAAAAAAAAAATGCAGATGGCAGAGTAAATGGTCCTAACATCATCGGGAGAGATTGTGGGTTCCCGGAGCCTTTGAGGTGTAGTAGCCAACCCTGCTTGTAGCCTATATGACAATTATGTTTTTCCAGGAGGACAGTAAACTTATGCAAGTAAAATAAATGGTATATTCATTTTTTAAATGTGTGCAGTTTAAGCAAGTAATACATCCTGCCTCCCACTCTCTCGTGGTAGTCTCCTCTGAAGAGAGTTTGTAAGCCTTAGGATGTCAGTGTTACTGGGACTGCATCTGTTTCTTCTCTCCGAGTCATTAATTTCACCTAGAGAGAAGTTGTGGGCGCAACAGCTAGCGGCTGAGGTAACGTCATGTGATAGACAATATGAATGCATTGGACTTGGACCATTTCTTTAAGCAAAGGTGTTCTGTAGAAAGGAGGGGAAGGGTTAAAAGGCAGAAAAGCCACCGTTTGAATTGCAAAAGATGAGAAACTGTTGTGAAGCAGAGATGCCATCGTCAACTTTCTTTGTGTGTGATTTTCCAGGATCCTCGACAAACAGTCTGGTAACGTGTCCTGAGCCCCTCCCGCAATCAACCCTGCAGGTTCAGGCCAACAACAGTAACAACAAGAAAGGGACATTCACGGACGATCTTCACAAGCTGGTTGACCAGTGGACAAGCAAAACTGTTGGAGCTGCACAGACAAAACCTTCCTTAAACCAACTGAAGCAGAACCAAAAAAGGCAAGACATGGAGCCAAAGGCTAATCCCATGCAAACGCAGAATGAGACATGTGGAGTAAGTGGCACTCCTTGAAGAACGTACCTTTTGCTATGTGTCTGAAAGCCTTTGCAGAACTCAGATTTGGAGGAGGACATAAACTAAAGTTGCTTCAGATAGATGTTTCCTATAAATGTCCATCTCTTTTCATTAAGTACTAAACCAGATTTTTTTTTTTTTAAATTGTCTTTTGGAATAATCTTGAGGGGTATATGGGCTGCTATATATATAAAAAATATATATTTTTAGATTGCAAAATGCTTATTAACAGCAATACACAGCAATACTCATATCATTAACCCTATGTTGCTCAACTTAAGTTTTAACTATTCCTAAAGTTTTCTTCTTTTTGATGTTTAATATTAATCTTTCTTAGGCAGAACAGTGGCTGGGCTGGTGGCTTGGTGGTAGCGAGCCTTTGTTTTAGCAGAAGCGGAGGGAGTCCTGCGCTGAGCTAGGGGACAGCTGGATGTGTTTCTGACCCTTGCTTGTTCTACTGGGCGTCTTTGAGGCTACCTACCTCATGAAAATGCCATCTTCAGAAATGCTGTGAAAGTAAACTACAACAAAATAGAAATTGGAAGCGCCCCCTTCGTCCCCTCTTGTTTCCAGTAGCAGGAAAAAGACATTGCAACGTGCATGTGTGTCTGCGTTCTGTGCTTGTTTTCATGGCTGAGTGATGATACGGAGGCAGGCACAAAAATGAATGAAGAATCCCGGTTTACACCCACTCTGGTCTGGGTTTCCAGATCTCTTCCTCTTCCTTCTGGTTGGTTGATTCCTTGACTAATAAATTTTGCTGGATTCATTTTTTTGGAAGACTGGAAATTGAGCCAAAGTAGAGGAAAATAAGTTAATTTTAAAAGCAAAAAAATAGTGAAAACAAAACCAGTGAGGGACTGCTTTGTAATCCCTTAAAAACAAGATAACTGGATTTGGATAGTAAACCATTGCCTTTTGGGCATGTAGAAGGAAAAGGAACTTGCATGCAGGAGTCGTAGCTCTGTAGTTATTCGTGAGGCGAGACATCCAAAGCAGGAACCACGCTAACACGTCTGCGTTGGTACCTGCTGGTTTCTGCGTTAGTAGGGTCACTGACTTCACAGGGAAAAGCATTTGTGCAAATTTGTTAAGCAATTTTCTGTCAATTCTTAGTTGCTGTAAATGAACAAAAACAAGAGAGTAAATAATCTTTTTACATAGTGATGGTTTAACCAGTATAAACCCGTTCTGGAGTAACAGTGACATCTACTTAAGACCCTATTAGTTCTCATAAAATAAGCCAAAGGAGGTGCTAGTGAACACGGGTTGAAGATACCTGTAAAGTGATGGTGATTTTGTCCTGTTAAGTCACTTCTTACTCTCTTTGACGTGCTTTTTGCAGCTTGATGTCTTTTCCCCGAGACTCCTGCAGTAGTTTGAAGTATTCGATGAGGGTGTTTTGCCCATTTACAACTCTGGAAAAGAGAGGGATTATTTTGCTTATTTAAATCACCCATTAACGTCAATTTAGGGTTAATTTTACCTTCTGTAGTCTTGGTGTCTCTGTTTGAAAGCCTATGGAGAAGGCAGAGTATGGCTGTGAGAGGAACAGGAGTGTCCCTGTCTCAATACACTGATTTTAGAGGGTTTATTTCTTTCTAGAACGTGGTAGTTGTTCCAGGGAATTAACAAGGCTGATAGAAGTCTTTTAGAGAGAATTTAGCAAGAGCACAGAGAGGTTGGGATTCCCTGCTCTCCATTTCACGTCATTCCGTGTCGCTTGGAAGAGCGGCAGTCAGCTGGGACCTTGCGGGCCCCGCGCCAGCTTGCCCTGGCTGGTTTTGTGCATAAAGTCCTCGCAGGGGCTGCAGAAGGGATGCAGAGGTGGCTGGCAGGTATTCCTAGCGTGGTCATTGCTGGGGAATTTTGGCCATGAAGATGGCACAGCATGCAGCAGATGATAGAAAACGGGGCAGTGGGTATGATTTAGAAGACTTTCACAAGGGTTGTTTCGGGAGTTGAGCGTCACTCTGCTGTTTGTACCTTCTGAAATGTACCCTCAAGGGGAAATTGAGGTTAAGGGAGGAGAGGCCTTCGTGAAAAATAGCCAAAAGAGGAGGAAGGGAATTGTGTGACAGGGCCCTTAGTCTGGACAGCCAGACAAGCGACCCCTAACATCCGTGCTTGGAGTGATGGGTTACATGGGGAGATGTTACACCTGCACTGCATCACCGCCGAGTCCTTCTTTTAAAATGGCATTGAAAAGACAAAACGAACTCAGGAACTCACATAAAGGATGGGAAAAATAGCTTTCTAACAGGGAGCATATAAAGCTCAGGCTGTACTTCTTCAGTCCATCTGTTAACACCATCTTTTTGTTGTCTTTTTGATCAAATACAAAAATGCCTTTGCAAGAAGAGAATAAGGAGCACTAAACGGATTTCCAGCCCATCAGAGAAAGTTATAATAAGGTTTTATGTTGGAAATAAAGGCTAGATAAATTGGAAGCATGGTGATTCTTATGCCTTTTTTTTTGACTGGAACAAACTAGCAGGAAACTGTTAGGGCAGGTTGTCTCGTATCTTCAGACTGGGTGTTTTGTTTTAGGAGAAGCTATTGTTGGTCCCGTGCGATGATCGGAAATGGGGGAGGCAGTATTCGTACCTTCACTTCTAAATTGTCTCTGGAGGTTATTGGATGGAAAGATGTCTCCTTGAAGGGTTTTTAAACAGGAGTAGGAGCGATGTGAGTTGTCCCATGGTGCTCTGTTGGTTATGGGTCCCCTGGAATTAGCACCGCACAGAGCTCTTGTACGTGACACCGAGGCCACGAAGGCGATGAGCATCCTCCTGGGGTGGAAGTGTAGGGCTTCTGTTACACAAGGTGTGACAAAGAAGGCATCAAACCCCATGGCCCCTTTCTACTCTGTATTCAGGGTTTCTTCAATCTCGAGGCCAAAGGAAAATTGCAACAAATCCTTATTGGTTAGGGGCAGAGTTATTTTATTTATTTTTAAACTTATTATTTTCTCTTAGTGTCCACCCACTGTTATTAATATGCAGGGTAGTTGTGTGGCCAACTTCAAGTCTTCTCTTTCAGCCTGGAAACAGAGGACTAACTTTCCTGAGTTATCTTTTTTTCTTGAGATGCTTCTACCACCATGAGCAAATTGTTTGCTGTGTGAATACAATATATTATTGGTACCTTTTTTTAACTAAGTGAAGGCTACTCTTTAAGGTTGGGATTCAGTTCAGAAGAGAAACTGGTGGTGTGTTTAATAAGAGTTAGTGGTTTTATTTTCATCGTCTTTATCATCAGAAGTGTAGAAAGCAATAAAATAATTGGGATGCAAAGGAAGACTTTAAATTCTGCTTTGTTCCTGTAGAAGTTACCTGTCAGTTTGGCTGCAAACCCTGGTTGATAGATACTAGAAGTTTGTGGGGGAACCTTCAGGCATCCAGTTGTCACAGGAGCACTGAAATGTTTCTTTTCAAACGTTTTATTTAAACATCGAAATACACGTAGATTCTCATCACCAGTAATTTGAAATGTAATAGGAGCTATTAGGAAGAACTGAAGTCAAACTGCCTGATAATAGTTATTTCTCTCATTCTCATCCATGTTGAAGATATGATGAAATAATCCGTTTTTACTGGTAATGGTGGTTACCACCAGCCAAGGAATACGCTTAGGAACATGAGCTGCCTTGTGTGTAAAGAGTACTGAATATTATGTAGTTCAAGGCGTTGTTTGAAGATGCCTGGGAATAAAGGGCTTACCAAAAGTGTTTTCTATTCTTCATACTGTTACATAGCTCCCTGGGTTTTAAAGAAAAAACTGTTACCCAAAAAAAGCTGTAAACATGTTCCAAGTCCGTAATAAGGTTGTTTCTGTGAACATGCAGGTCTGTGTCAGTCGGTGACATGTGCTGGGGCTTAGACACCGTCGGTAATAGCTGCACATCTGTTTGCATTTAGTACATCTTGATTTTAATGAGCTGGCTGCCTGGGAAGCAGGCTTTCTGGAGATAGCCACAGATGTGAAAACGGAGCGGAAGGACCATTAACACCTTTTACTTGTCTTCCATCTCTATTGGATTGGAAAAATAATAAAAAATAGGATGAATCTGTGTTTGAAGCTATTCAAAACTGCCTTCTCGGTCTGAATGTCAGAATAGCTTTCCAGGAACCTGGAAGAGCACAAACACAAATCTTCAGTAGCACCTAATAACTTTGGGTTTTCAGCAAACTGGAAAACGGTGATAAAAAAGATGTATTAGCATCCTTGTCCTGCTCATGTTGGCAGCCAGCTCGAACCCTGTCCTGTGATTCAGTTTTGTTTCAATGGTAGTTGGACCATACAGAAGTAAAACAGTAATGCTAATAACGTAGCCATCAAAATGTAGCTGGAAGAAAAATAATCTAGATCCTGCATTTTTAGAATGGGTAGTGATAGTTACGGTCATTTTTCACAGTAGAATTACCCCGTTTCATCTGTTCTAATGTAAAAACATAAATATTTATAATGTTTATAAGTCAAACACAACCCTTAGCTATATGCTTTCACAGTACTGTAGCTATGATTATTGCTAAAGTGGCACTTCAGAGCTTGCCTTAAAGCATGAGAACAAGGTAGAGAATTAAAAAAAGTCCAAAGAACAGATATTTTTTTTTTCTGAACTACCATAGCCTTTGGCCAGTGGGGTTTGTTTCATTTTTAGGTATGTTTTTGTGTACGTTCTTCTTTGTGTATGTATTATTCGTGTTTTCTACATGAGTAGGTGTGATTATTTGGGGGAGCAGGAATGACTGGCGGCACGGGAAGGACTGGCAGCAGAAGGCAGGCATTTGGGGAAGCAGGAGCAAGAGGCGGCTCTTACCCGGCAGGGACTTGTACAAGCCCTCGGGGCAGAGGTTTATTAGTGCAGGGGGAGTTCGGCAAGTGCAGGAGAGGAGGCGGCGTCAGCGGAGGTACGAAGGCGCAGGCAGAGATGCCACCATAGGTGTTCATTCAGTAAGTATATTGCTTCTATAGAGGAGGCTAATTGAGATGCAGAGGGAGAAAAGAGGGGGGAATTTCACTTCCTTCACATATAATATAGGGTACGTTTTAGGACGTCAACCCATTCTCCCTTCCAAAAAAAAAAAAACCAACCCTATTAAATATTTCTAGCAGACAGACTTTTTTACATGGTGATGACAGCCGTAAATTCTGCAGTGCATTTGTTAAATTCATTAAGTTTGAGATTGTGTCTACCTTATCAGCCTGCTTAAGGCCAAGGCAGCTGACTTTACTAGGCTTTAGACAGGCAGCTGAAGACACAGAAGTAAACTAATATTGTAGTATTAGAAATGAATTGATGCTATCCATAGTTGGCTAAGTCATATAATCAATCTCATTCCTCGTGTTGCATCGTCTAAAGTTGAATTAGGAAGGGAAAAGACCACTTCTGCTTTACGTTCCTGCGGGAGGATTAGAGTATTTCAAATAAACCCCAAACACTTGTCCTATGGGACTGCAGGCTATGGCTGTAAAGATCTTTTCTTTTTCAGTGATCTCTAAACATTGGTTGCTTGAGCTGGATACAGGAGTCTGATATTGTACCACTTGTTTTCAATTCCCAAGATAGCTTCAGTGTAAAAGAAACAATTGGCACCCATATCTTTAAGCCCAGAAGATGCACCGGGAGCCGAAGCCTTGTCAGCGCTAGGATACACTGTGCTGTAGTTGATGCACATTTTGGAATCGACAGCTTCTGCCAGAACTGGCACCTTTCGGACAAACTTGCAAAAATGACAAGGTAATAGCTAAGAGGAGAGGTCACCTGGGCGAGCAGGGAGCTACAGATAGCAAATGCGTCCTTTCAGCACAGAACTGGCCAGCTCATGAGTGACGGGAGAGCTTACGGGTTCATAGCTTCACTTGGGAGCTCCAGCCCCCCGGCAAGTGTAGGGCTTGTGCTCAGGGGTGAAATACCCTTAGCATTGACGAGGCTCCTGCCGTGCCATGCATCTCAGGGGCTTCCTTCGGTGTACCGCCGTTAAAATACCAGCTTGATTGATTGAAGCGCCGAGCTAGTTCTGTTTACAGCCGTAAATTTGACCCCAGTGTAGGTACACACCTTGTCCATCACTGCACGAATGGCCATCTGCTTCCCTTTGAATTTCATGAACAAAGTCTCATGGCTTTCCTAGAGCCGGGAGAGCCACAGGTCCTTGTGCTGTTTTGAGGACCGTTCTGGTGCACGTTGATTTTGATGTTTCAGTCGGCATCTACATGCAGGAAGAAGTGGGTTGTTTTGGCCTCCATCAGTGTTGAGACATCATAGCTGGTTAAAAGAGGATGGTTAAAAAATGGCTTTGACCAAGAGACTGCTATCCAGGGGAAGACGCAGGAGCGAGATGTCTTGTTGCCTCTTCAAGTGTGTGTTTTGCTCCCTTGAAGCATGCGATGAAGGTCGAGAAGCAACCTTAAGTCATTGACGTGCATTTGTCACGACATTAACAGGTTTTAGTAAGTATGTGTAAGGGTTGGTTTTGGAGCATGATGTAATTTTATTCCTGGTTGCACGTGTGTAGCCTTAAACACGGCTGCTGCTTCACGGAGTAATTGAGCTGGGAACAAAAAAGTCAAGAAGCACGAATCAGGTAGAGGTAGATTTCTCAGCATTTTAAAAGAACGGAAAATAAGCTTTTTCAAGTTAGAATTTTTAAATAGGACCACTTGCTGAAATGTGGCCTTACATTTTCAATGCTACTGTATAATATATTGCTTGTATAAGAGACTATATATTTCGTTTAGGTATGTTTACAGGCCTCATCCACTCACAGTTGTCTAGTTTGGCGGAAACCATCATTTTGAGGATGTTAAAACAAGGATCTAATCATAGCTTAAAGAAGTCTTCAGGTCTTAAAAATATGTCCTCAGTTCCTCTGTTTCTTGTTCTTTGGTTTCTTCTGTTAAATTTGGTGGATTTTTATATATTAATGATGTTAAACTCATTATGCTGAAGCAGCTATTTCTCTTAGTCCAATGCTCACCATCAGATTCAGGTTTCAGATTAGAACTGGAGACAGTGAAGCGAAGAAGGATATCAGATATTTCTGTATTTTTCTAAGATTGGCTCTGGAGCACAGGTTAATGCCCCAAAGCAGTAACTCCCAGAGTGACATTGCCATTTTTATTTTTAATGGGAAGAGATACTAAAATCAGAAACACAGAGTAAGCAGTCCACGCAGTCTTGTACATATATTCGTTTTTTCCGCTGAAATTTCACCTTCATACCAATTTTATCAATTCAGTGTGAAATATCAAATTAATGGGAGATTCCTGGACTTAAATAATATCCTTTTTTTATTATGCCATGAATAGGTGCTTGCTTGGTGGGAACCACAGCAGGGAGTTGTAAATTCTGTGAAATTAAAACCGCAATGAAACGCTGCAAACCCTCCCCACAGAGAGAGCGGGCAGCATTTTGGATAACGATGTTTCCCTGGCATTGCACATGACGGAGTGTATAATTTGGGAAGCTCTGCCATCCCAGTATTTAGGAAGGAGAGCTCTTTCCCTGACCCTCACATACAAAAAACCTGAATAATTGAAGTGGATGTTAATAGAATTTTAGAAAAATAGCTGGAATTGGTTCCAGCGGAGCCCGAGGCAGGAGCAGCTCCTGCCGTGTCCTTGCTGGTTTGCCTCGCCCGATCTCAGCCACCACCAGTGCCGGGTCCTGAACCGCCGTGGAAAACCTCGTTCTGTTCTTCGCCACCCTGAGCTCAGTGAGGCCAGAGAAACAACTTTTGACAGAAGTATGTGCTAGAATTTTTAAAACCTGTTCTGGAGATGGCTGTAAGAGTACGACATTTAGGTTAATTCTGCATTTAGCTTAATTTATTTACTTTTATGCACAAGACCCAGCATAAAAGATACTTGATTACTTTGGACATTGGAGGTTTTTCATGGCTTTTTCTGTGGCGTTCAGTTCTCAGCTGGTCAGCGATGCTTCCTGCCTCCTTAAGTCGTAAGATTATATTCAGACAGCTTTCCCCTCCTCCCCGCATCAAAACCATCTTTAAAAAACACAACAAAAAATAAAGGGGGAAAACCCCACAAGCAGGAAGAGAAGGAAATGAGCCCCAGCCCCGAGGACGCCGTGCCGGCCCTGTGCCCCCCAGGCTGGCAGCCGCCTGCCGGTGCCCCGGCGCGGGGCGCGGTGCTGCCGGCGGGGCCGCGCCGCGGGGGAGCAGCCGCCGCGCTCCCGGCACGGACACGCGTGTCTCGGCACTGCCCGCGGCAGGCGGGCGAAGAGGAGCTTAACAGCCACGCTTGTTGTGTTTTTCTTTTTGTAGGTTAATTCGGTAAGAACGGGATCGGGGAAAAAGTGCGTTCTTCCCGCGTCTTGCCCCAGGCCCGCTGCCGTGGCTCCGGGAGCTTCGCCGTCCCCGCCAGTGCCTGTGCCGGGGCCTGCCCTCGCCGGCCCAGCGACACCTTACGTGATGCCTCTTTGCCCGTACGGAGGAGTTTTCCCCACGCCCGTTTACGGAGTGCGGTGGCCGGGGCCGGCCGCGCAGCCCGGCGCGGCGGGCGCCGCGCGGTTCTCGCCGCTGGGCAGGACCTGCCTGCAGGGCTGCCCGGGGCCGCTGCCGCCGCCCGCTGCCCGGCCGCCCGGCCCGCACCTGCGCACGGCGTAGCTGGGTCGCGGGGCCGCGGTGGCGGTGGTTCAGCGGGGCCAGGGGTGCCGGGTCTGCAGGGGCCCGCCGCCTGGCAGGAGGCCCGCTGCACCCAGCGATCACTGTGAAGCGGTTTCACAAAGGGTAGTTGTTTGTTCCGGCGGTATGTGCTTGTGTTCCATTGCTGAAGGCACTTTATTCTCTTGTGTTCTGATCTTTTACACTCGCGAGCCTCAAAGTCGATGCACTTGAATTGATGACTAGAAAATTGTACTAACCCCTGCAGGAGTACAGTGCCTTGAATTTCAGCTTTTCAGTTCCAGCTGGAAAGAGATGTAAACTTATTTGAAAGGTGTGTTTTATTTGCAATCTGCTTGTGAGTTGAAGTTCTTTTTATTTGCAGAGATATCGAAGGTTTACAGTCGACGTTCTTCCTCAGTTTCATTCTGCTGTAAATGCTTTTATTTTAATTCATGAGTTGAATTTTTGTTTCTGAAGCTTTAAAAAAAAAAAAAAATAACTGTGAGGTGAGGTTTGTTTGAGATGCCGATCAAAAAATTGTTTGTGTTTGTACAAGGAGTAGTGAAATGCACATTTTAAAATAGGAGCATTTACGGAGTGATGCAAGTAAGTTGTATATAAGGACAGGGAATAGCTTCGGGCAGTGCAATTCATTCTTTGCCCCAGTCTTTGGTGAAGTTGTTGTAGACAGCAACTCATTTCTCTAACAGGCAGGCAAATACTGTTTTCTTCTGGATCAGCAGCAAATTGGATTACATTTTCTTTCCCCTACTGGGCTTTTATAATTTAGTTAAATTACAAATTCATGCATGTTTCGTAAGTGAAAAAATCTATCTGAAACCTTGATTGTAGGAGAACACGTCTCCAGGTTCCTGTAAGAACCGTGTAAGTACAGCACTTGTGTGTATTCTGGCTTCGGTTCGCCCCCCGAGGTTAAGAATGGTGTTTTGCCACTGACGTGCTAGCAGTATTCACGCTAAAACGGAATAAAAATGTGAAGCTACTCTTTTTCATATCTGATACTTCAGTTCTGGAGTCTCACCATCTTTTGCTTGAAATTTTTTTTTTTTTAATATTTTTTTCTTTTTTTTTTTAATTTTAATTAAGTTTGCGCTCTAGGTGGCACGGACACCTCTCTCCTGTTTGAAAGTTGCTTTTTGCCCATTTAACTGGGCGTAGAGTCTCCATCTGCACCTCTCAGTCTAAAGGCACAAGATAACCACTAAAACTGATTTGCTGATGGTAAGTCTCTTCTCACCAGACAGCGCTAAGGGAGAGCGTTGCAGGCACGGGTCGCGAACCGTGCGGTCACGTCGGGCGGCACGTTGCTCTGTATCTCTACTGCGATGACATTTTATACTGTCTGCTGAAGGGCAGAGATGTCTTGTGCTGCCAAGCTGTGAATTGTATAGTTCTATTGTACTTTGAGCATTATATCTGTCTAAATTATTTTGTTTGTACCCTTTGAATATATTATTCCATCAATTCAGTTAGAATTGAATTTTATAGACGATTATGCAGAGTCTTCTGCCTGGGCAAAATACTTACTGGAGTAAGAGATTTCTGTTCTCTGTAACATGTATCTTTAATTTGTTTGGGTTTTTTAGATTCATGTCTGAATGCTTCCTGAGCAAACATGGAAAATATGTTCTCACACCAGTTTTCCTTCGGCTTGCACTGAATCTTACAGTTTATGTCGCTATTGCCTGTTGTATAGTCCATCCCTTGTATACTGACAAAGTCAGTGGCACTAAAACCCCGAGAAATTGTATAGATTAAAAAGAAGAAAAATAAACATTTTGTGCTTGAAAATTGTGTGAAAAACCCAGTGTTTTTCTAAAACGTAGAATTGTGTCCATTCCCAGCTGTTCCGGGTAACTCTACGTTTGTTTTCCAGACTCTTATCCCTTGACTTGTGTGGAAGGAGACGTGATGCCTCCACTGTTTCTCGGGTTCTGCCCGTAACTGCCACGTCCCACCTCTGGCAGCTGTAGAATTGAAACGGTGCTCCAGGAGTCGCGTAGTGCCACCTCGCAGATTATGTTGCTTGAAATCCCCTGCCTGCTGCAGCTTCTCTGGTGTTAGGCTGCTGCAGAGCAGACCAGGCTGGAACACGAAATGGGTTCCTTTAAGCAGGTGGTGTCTTCAGTATTGCTGGGTGCTAGAGTTTGGTAGGTGGTGAGAGGCACGTGGACTCTGTCTCTCCTACACGGAAAGGTGCTAGGGAAGCCCTTCTAACTTGATCCTGGCATCATTTAAATGTGAGGAAGCGAAGGTATGAAATTCAGCCCCGATGCAAGCAGCCTCTTGGCGGTCGCCGTCGTCGGTGTAGGCTGCAGGAGAGCTTAGGAGAGGACGTGCAGGAAGAGGTTTGATACTTCTGCTTCTGTGTTCCCGTGCATCCGACCCGTGCGGCTTTGCTGCATGTGCTGCGCACGTGTGAAAGTCTGCGATCTGTGCTGCAGCTCGCTGGGAGCCCTCCTCTCCCAGGCGGGCGGCTGCGTTGCATGCGCTGAGCGCCCAGGCAGAGCCGGCGATGGGCAGGGGGGCAGCCGGTGTCAGCGAGGCTTCAGTGCAGCTTCCAAATTTCTAGTGGGTGTGTTCCTAACTACTGCTGGTATTGGGGCCAAGTAACGGCTCAGAGGTTGATATTTGCATTTCGGTATTCATGATTTTAATTTTCTGATAGCTGTCTTGGCTGCAATTCTTCTGACTGTTGACTTCGAGCTATGTTTTGTTACCCTCCATCGTGCCGATCGTGTCAAAGGGTGCTTTAAGCCTCGGTGGCAATTAAGCAAATGACATGAGGTGAAATAAATGGGACAACTTCTTGAGCAAAAGGTGAGCAAAGGAGCAAGAGGGACCTGAGGGGTCCGTGCTGCACTATCGGAGGTGGGGGGGTCTGCACCCAAAAAGACATTCCCTGCAGATCCCAGAACTGAACTAATTTTATTCCTGACTCTGAATATCGCTTTGATGTGCAGCAAACGGGGCAAACCCTCTGGGTAGAAATCCTCACCTCGCCGGTTGCAGGCCTGCGGCCGTGTCCCGTAGCTCGGCCATCTCCTGACGTTCCCAGCGCTGCTCCGCAAGGACGCCCGTGAAGTCAGTACGGATCCTCAGCGTTAAGTACGAGGTTTCGATGGGGGAGTTCGCAGATCCCCCCAGTTTTCAATCTTTTAGAAGTTATAGAAACTTATACAAATATTGAAAGAACGTTTTAAATTGCCAAGTCATGCACCCAGTAGTTCGGAAATGCCAAATTAAGTTTGCCCATATGCCATTAATTTGGCTTTCCGATGGCCGTACATCGTGATGGAGTATCTAAATGCGTAATCACATCCTGTTTTCCCACCGCATCCCCGGCTTGCCTGGAGCGGGGCTGGGCGGGGAGGAGCCGCTGCCGCCGGCGCTGCTTGTCTGCCGCGGGGATGCAAAGCGGGGAGCGGGAGATGGCAGGGAGAAACATTTGAGCGGGTTAGGGCTCTTCTGCAAATCCTGATAAAACCTCCCTGACTCGGATTTCATTCCAAAGACTGATGTAAAATTGTCCGTTGCAGTTTCATGTTTAACTCTAGTCTTCATTCTGCAACTTTAAAGAGGAAATATTACTTAACTATTACTTTACACCTATCTCCAAAGATGCTCCTTTTTTGCTCCCTACCGTATAACTTCTTTACTTTTCTCTGAAATATTTGACATTGGCTGGCATCAAAGACAAGGTGAGGGATTGAATAGGCCAAATGTGGCAGGCTCTTTGCTCCCACAGAGATACTCGTGTTTGGGAATAGGGCCTCTCGTGCTAAATGGCAGTATTTCTGAAATGAACTTCATAATCAAGTTGCAGGTTTTGCCATTTGGTATTTGTGGAAGGAAATCCCTAATACTTTTGAATCAGACATTAGTTTAACTTGGCTTTGTCAATAGTTGCTCTTTCCCTTCAAGCATTTTTTATGAGGTCCCAGTGCACGATTTTCAATTCCAAGAACATTCTGAATTTTTTCCAAACAAGCCCCATGGACTTAGCGCTTGGTGGGTCCGTGTCAGTATTGTTCAGTTAGCGCATGTTTGAGTAGGAAGAACATCCCTTCTCCTACGTTCTTTGGAAGTTGGCTTTGGAGAGCTGTAATCAGAAGTCTCCCTTCTGAAATGATTTGACCTCAGCATTGCTTTCCCTGTCCCCCCCCCGATTAAGCAAAGGGGTCAAGTCTTTTTGAGTCAGACTGATGTGTTGGACGTTAGCTAATAGGGCAAAAACCGACCTGGTTTCCTGCCTTGCTGCCAACTAGCCCCCACCTGAGTTTTCAATAGATGCTGTTGAAATTGTTGGCTTGGAGACAGAAGTCACAAGTGAAAGTTCATGACTATGTTTAATACCTTAGGAAGGTTTCCTTGCATTCTCTGGTTCCTCGTCTGCCCTTCTCAGTCCCCAATTTCTGGTGATGTTTGTGGCGAAGGATAGCCGTGCTGGAGAGGTCTGTGCCTGCTGAATGTGGGCAAGGTCTCTGCAGAGTACACGAGCAGGGAGCTCGTGCGCTCTTCGTTGTCACAGACGGACGAATACCTTGCTATGGGATTGAATTTATGAAACAGCAAAACCATAATCGCGTGGAATTTCTTGCTGTGGTTACTTACTATTGATTGAATCCTGGAGGAGCGTGTCTTTGATTTGTGATGTCGGGCTGTGGCTGGCTGGCGCGTAGGCAGGCTGAGCTTCAGCTGAGCGTTTGGGCAGGCTGTCCGGTGTGCTGGTCCGGCTGGTGTTTCTTCTGAAGGAACCTGGTAGGCGCAATTATTTTCCTGTCGATGTACTCCTGAAACGAACCGTTGATCAGATGGGAGTTGTGTTGTGACTTACCCGTGTCGGTGACTTCTGGCTGGGGCGGTGCTTGCTGGTTCAGGTGGGTCTGGTTGTGGAGCCCTCCCTGCAGATGCAGCAGGAGGGTGATGTTCCAGCCCTGGCCGTGCTGGCTCTTTTATTAATGCGGATAAGCTCCAGAAGTGCACCATAATGAAATGGATTTTAGGAGCTGTCAGGTTACAAATTCTGCATTATGAAAGAATTTGTTGCTCAGAGGGATTTGGATGAACCGTGATGCTGACGTTAGCTGTGTCGGTAAATAGATTACTTGTAACTGATTCATCTGAAAGTCAAGCTGGCAGCAGGAGGCAGCAACTTTTGTAAATTATGTGGTCCTTTCTGCTTTTTTGTTTTCAGAGTGGTAGTTGTAGTGTACTATCAAGATTGCTGCTATATACGCTTGCAATATACGTTTTATATTTGACTATAAAACTTTTCCCTTGAAATAACTTTCACGTGGAAAGCTTAGAGGCTGCGTAATTCAAGCGTTCAGCCTTACAGGCAAAGCCTCATTAAGCTTTAGATTTTGCTTGGTAAGTGTGGAGAAGCTATGCATAGAAGACGACCTACTATTTCGATAAAGTATCTGTTATTACAGTGAAATTCTTGTGACAAGTTCTTGGTTTTTCAAAGTCTGGTGAGCAAGAGAAGCTTGGATTAATTTCTTTTGATGTAGTGCCACTGGATGGATTCACGGCCTGTATTCAGTGTGTTTGTATTCGCACATTAACGAGGCAGAGGGAAAAGTTAGGATTTTTCATTTTTTTTCCCTTGGAAAGGAGCAGATCCCCATACTTTGCCTTTCCCTACCAAGGCACCGCTGCGTGCAGCTACGGCACCATTGCTCTCGAGGAGCTGCGAGTGACAGGGGGGCACGGGGAGGCCTCTTGAGCCACTCCTCTGGGGACTTTCTTCTGCCTGTTGTAGTTTTTCTGAAATATTCAGGGCTTTGACACATTGTAAAAACCTAGGAAATTTAAGAAGAAATAACCAGCTGCCAGTCCTTCTCAAAGGGGCGTTCTTTAGGTCTGACATAAAATACCCCAAAAAAGTATTTCCTTGTGTGTTGTTGTTGTTTTTTTAATTACTTTGCAAATAAGGTAAAAACTTCCTCGGCGTTCAGGTTTTGTTTATCGGGCTAGACAGACTACATCTAATATCGTTCTCGCTGTTGGTCAGCAGCTGCAAGGTGTGCAGTCGCTGCCTTTTTCCCATCGTTCTCCCCAGCACCGAGAAAATTTTGAGTGTGAGTTCACCGATCTCTTCAGTGCTGTTGCCCTTTCCGTCTTTGGTTGACAGTCCAGATGGACTTCAGAGTCAGAAGTCGAGAGTTGTCCTCGGGACGCGGGCTAAGCGTCTGCGAGGGTTGGCATGAAGAGCAGGCACCTGGAGAGCTCTGGTTTTGGCTTTGTGGCTGACCTGTGCCGAGACCGGGGTCAGGCCCGCGCTGCCCTGAGGCTTTTCCCCATGACCTGGGAACAGATAATTTTGCCTTATTTTGTTTTCCTGGATGAACTTCTGTGCCAAATGCTGGTTATCAATAGCGAGCAGATGTTGAGCGCGGTGGTGGATACCGATGGATCTGCAGAACTGATGTTGATCGGAAGCTCGGGGAGGAATTACGATCAAGACATGATTTTACATCCTTTAAAAGCGATTCTTCCTACGGGCAGGCAGAGGAAGAAATACGGGAGGGAGAAAATTGGGACCGCATTTAATAAAAGCAAAGCCTAACACGTGGAGACCCGCCGGGAGCTATGTTTGCACAGTGCGCTTTTCCCCGCCGTCCCTTGCCCTCCCTGCTGTTCTAAAAGACTCGCTGCATTTTTTCTGAAGGCATCTAGCAAACTATGCAGTATAAAACCCTCGTATGCTTGCAGATCCAATAACAACGTGCATGTTTCCGTGCCGTAGAGCGAAGGGCTTTGGTGCATGTCACTGTGAGCGTGTCACCAGCGCAGCCGATGCGAACCGGCGGGGCACGTACCGCGGGACGCGGGGGACGCGGGGTGGCACCCTGTGTTGCTGCTGCTTCAGCCTTGCGCTGCGCCCTCGGTGCGTTATTCTGGTACTGCCACGTCAAGCCCTCGGCATCGCTGTGCCCCTTCGTGACCGGCCGGCCATCTCGCCCTGCGGCCGAGACTGACGGATCCCACCCCTGCCTGGTGTTCTGCTGGCACGGAGTATGGCATCCCTGCTTCCCAGGTGGCAGGAGGATCCCAGGCTTGGCTCCGTTGCTGTCGGAGGAGGGAGGCGAGCTCGGGCCGTGCTGCCGGGCCTGCAGGCGCAGGAGAGCCGGTGGCCACGACTTGCCCCGGCAGCCCCGCCATCCCTTCAGCAGCCGCCGGCGGGCAGGCGGGCCGCGTCCCTCTCCCCTGCGAACTCAGCGACAGAGTCCCATAAACCGAGGCGAACACCGGGCGTCTTTGCTGGCTTTCTCCCCGTCTGCCTCCTAGGAGACCAGCTCTTCCCCCGGGGTCGGGGCTCCGGTCTGAGTGCCTCCACGAGGTGCTCGGGCTCTGCCGCCAACAGAAACGCGTTTATGCTTCTAAGCTTTCGGTGCGACAGGGGTGATGTGTTAACGGAGGATTTCGGTACCCGAAACGCGCGCGGCGGCTGGCACGCTCTGGCAGAAGCATCTTCCGCGCGCTCCGGGTCCACGATCTCACGTGGCCCTTTTGGGTTTTGTTTGGGTTTTCCTATATGTGAAATCCATCTATGGATATCTTTTCTTTTAGATTCTGAAAATGAGACCGTCAGCGACTGACACGTGGCCCCCTCAGCTACGGTGCCAAGCGCGAGGCCCCGCCGCGGCTAAGGAGGAGGAAGAGGAAGATGGGAAGTGATTTATCATGTGTGAGAAATTCTGTGCCGTTCTGGTCCACTCGACTCAATTTTGTAACTTCTTTCTAATCATTTTTTTATTTATAGTTGGAAATACAAAAATGTTATGCAAAAAAAATAAAGGAGAATTATTTTGGGGGAAAAGGATTTTGTTCCAAATTGTTCCCTTCTGTTGTGAGCCAGGTTCCCGTGAGCAGCGGCTGGAGAAGAGGGAGGAGGAGGAGGCACTCCTTCAAATACTTTTTGTTTCACACAGTTAATTGTAATTTAAGTAATTTTCCAAAAGATAAGCTAGGCACATGTGTTCGGATTCTAGTACAAGGAAGATAAGTTCCAATTCCATTTAAATTTCTCGCAGTTCTTTTGTAAAGATAATACTCTATTTTAAATCCGCTTAAAACAAGTAAAGAAACCTACAGAGACTTCACCGGAGAGTAAGTTTGTGCTTGTCACTTCCCTTTTTGCCTCTTTCTTTTTCTTATAGACTGGCTGCGTTTTCTTGCCAGAGTTACATACAGTTCTCGAGTCACTTCTAATTTTAAATGTAAGACTAAAATTCTTCTACAGACGAGTTGGTAATTGGAGCAATTTTTAAAAGACTTCAAAGTGCCTTCAACAAGCTAAAATTATGTAGTGGGAGATTTCTTTTTCTTGATTCACTAACGATGGGTTTCAGCTGTCTCCTGGGTTGAGGTGACGTGCAAAGTAGTTTGTAGCAATAATCTCATGAGTAATCATTTATTATAAAGGACTACTCAACTTTTTTTTAGAAAGATGGGTTTTAGCACTGTTCCTAAGGAGCGGGAAAGAGTGCTGCTCTTGCTGTTACGTTTGGGCCCCGAACTCTTCCGACCCTCTGCTGCTGTGCCGTGCGCCCAGGGACCTCCGTTGCTTCCCCCGTAGGCAGTTCCAGGCCAGGACGTTCTGACCTTTTCACTTCTTGTTTTTGATACCAGAGAAATAGGAATTTCTATTTGCCCCTAAGCCTTTCAGTACCATCCTTTCTCGCAGCTGGAGCCTGGCGTATTGTTTCGTTGTTATCTGCCATGTCTGTCTCTTCCAAATCTCGGTTCTAACCAATAAATCTTATTTTGATGCCGTTGTTCCCTATTTCCTTTCCACCTCGGCTTCTCTTGCCCGTCAGCGAGGGTGATGAAGCGCAGGTGGATTTAGGTGTATTGCTGAAGCTCAAGAGCCCTGAAGCAAAGAACCATTCAAACACTTTGTAAATTCAGAGTTTTGAAGCCCCAGGGCCAAAATACACATATTTGTGTTAACTTTGTGCTTCTCTGGGGTGCCTCCTGTCCTATCCCCGTCTGAGGAAATGGGACTGATCTCCCGTGTGAGAGCAGGGCGAGGTAAGTGGTAAAGGCTAAATTATTGCTTGCCTTGGGCTCTTCTGCCTGTGGGAGGGACCAGATCCGTTTCCCTTTCTAACGGGTGGGAGATGTGGGCTCCAACCGAGCACTACACCTCTCATTCTCTGTTTTGGTTGCTGTCATCTTTCCCGTGGCTGTGCAAACCCCTCCCTCGCCCGCCGGTCCCGGCACGCTGGGTACGGGGGAGAAGGGTGTCGCGTCCCTGACGTGCTTCTCCAGGGGTGAGCCGCTATTCCAGTGATGGTGGCAACGAACCACTGTGCCCTCACCTGAGATTTTTATTCCCTAGAAGTTTAAAAGGCTGCTTTCTCCAGGGAAATCCCGTGCTGGGTCTCCTGGGGCCACGTCTGCAGCGTGGGCAGCCTTCGTCAGTTTTTCTGATGCCTGGCCCTCTTCGCTCCTCCTGCAGACCCTCGGGCTCCTCCATGGCCCCGGCTGTGGCTGCAGGAAGCCAATGGGCCTCTGTCTCCAGAAAAGTAGTTTGAAAATAGTCTATTAAGGTTCAGATTAAATACAAGGTTTAGTATCAGGATGAAAGATCAGGAGCGGAAATTGCAGCGAACCCTGGACGGTGGTTGCTCCCCACCTCTGCCAAGCCCGCCTGGCTTTAGATAATCTCTTCTGCAAAACGCTGCTCCGTTTTGGGGTGTAGCCCACGTATTTACTGCTTGTGTTGCAGTTTGAAATAAAAGCCCCAAGAGGTGCTAAGGGTCCTTGAGCTCCTCCGCTATGAACCGCTGACCGGGATCCTCTGCGGAGGAAGAGCTGGGCTTTGGTGCTTTTCCTCCCTACCTGCTGTCTCCAGTTTCTCTCTTCCTTGCGGAGCAATAACAAATGTTCTCCCCTCGGCGTGATGCCAAGCTAACATTATGGTTTAGATTTTAATCGGAAATATTTTCTGCTGGCCATAACCACAAGCCCAAGCAGGCGAGTATGACCGTTACAAGGTTTAACGTAGCACGTAAGAGTGAAAAGGAGGAGTACGAAGACTCGAGCTTTAACTTTGCTCTGAAATGCAATGCTTAGTCCCTGCTTCCATCAAGGTGCTGACACGTTTTCTCCCACCGAGGCTGGACATGCTTGTTCCAGTTTATTCCTGCGTTAAGCTCAGCAGCCGCTGGGACCAGGGACAGGACGCGTGGGTGGACAGCCCCGTCCCCCTGCCCGCGAGCAGCAGCCCCTGCGACGGAGCCCCTTGGGTTTGACCCTGGGGCTGTTGGGAGTGAGTTGTTTTCAGCCTCCTTTTTTTGACGTGCGCATTGATTTCTTTGCTGAGCGATGGGACGGGTTAGCCGGGTGCATCTGGTACCTGCTGGCTGCCTGGAGCAGCAGTGCCGAGCGAGGGGCACCTAAAGCAGCGCTCTTCGTTGCACCCATGAATATTTCAAGGCATCGGTAATGTCTCCAGCTCCATTTGTCCGCTCGGATCCGCCAGCAGTCTCACCGTCTCCTCTGAACATCTCATATATAGTTGCCATCCTAACACGATTAACCCTGTGCTGAAGCTATTGTGGTGTCCCTGGATAGCGTCACTTAAAACATCACCTTGGAGCTGCCCCTTTGCAGTGCTGCCGTGGCCTTGGCTGCTCGCTCGAGTTCACTGGAAGCCCAGGAGGGTCCTCTGCCAACGCCGCTGCCTCTCCGGAAGCCTCTGACTAATGCCGATTCCTGAAAAAGATTCTCCCATGCTACCTGTGAGTCACTGCAGTTCATACGGGCCTGTACCACCGCCTGAAAAAACACCTCTCCAAAAAAAAACCTTCTAGTTTGGGTGCTAGGTGCTGTGACAGCAATCCAGCCCACTTGGTTTGACCGTCAGCATGACCATAAGAATGGGACTCCTTGGTGTTGGCTGGTTATTCTGAAATCACTTTGAATATAAAACAAGTGTTGGAGGAAAAGATAACCAGTTTATTGCAGTCTAGCTATTGATAGCATAGTTACGAGGTGTAGAGAGAGTTGTACAGGAGTAAGATAAAACCCAACTTGTCTTTAGCTAAATTGTAGGCCAGCTCCTAGAGGTTGTTCTCCCAACTTCTTCCACCCCAAGATGTGGTTGTAAAGCAACTGAAGTCTTGGGATAACTTTCGGCAAACATTTTCTGGGTTATTGGTATGCGGCGTCTTTATATATTCAAACTCTCTTTGGGGATGTCCTCAGAGTCAGGCCTCGGCTTCAAGGTTTTCTGGGATCTGTTAATCAGCGTGCAATCCTCCAGGCATTAGTTTGAGTTACCGGCCACCCCTCCGGCTTCTGCAAGAGCCAGGGGGGCCGCTCGTCAGTAAAGCCGTGGTAAGTGTGCGGGCAGGCAGCCCCGCTGCTGTGCCAGCCTAGGTACGACGCCGAATGTGGTGTCCTGGCTCTTAGCTGAGGCAAAACGGGGGCTCCCAACCCCCCGAGAGCTGAGCTTTGGGGGCTCCCAACCCCCCCGAGAGCCCAGCTTTGGGGGCTCCCAACCCCCCCGAGAGCCCAGCTTTGGGGGGTCCCAACCCCCTCGAGAGCCCAGCTTTGGGGGCAGCTCCCAAACCCCCTGAAAGCCCAGCTTTGGGGGCTCCCAACCCCCCCGAGAGCCCAGCTTTGGGGGGTCCCAACCCCCTCGAGAGCCCAGCTTTGGGGGCAGCTCCCAAACCCCCTGAAAGCCCAGCTTTGGGGGCTCCCAACCCCCCGAGAGCCCAGCTTTGGGGGGGGCTCCCAAACCCCCTGAAAGCCTGGCTCTGGGGGCTCCCAAACCCCCCTGAGAGCCCAGCTTTGGGGGGGGGGGGCTCCCAAACCCCCTGAAAGCCCAGCTTTGGGGGCTCCCAAACCCCCGAGAGCCCAGCTTTGGGGGCTCCCAAACCCCCCCTGAGAGCCCAGCTTTGGGGGGGCTCCCAAACCCCCCTGAGAGCCCAGCTTTGAGGGAGCTCCCAAACCCCCCTGAAAGCCCAGCTTTGGGGGGGCTCCCAAACCCCCCTGAAAGCCCAGCTTTGGGGGGGCTCCCAACCCCCCGAGAGCCCAGCTTTGGGGGCTCCCAAACCCCCCTGAAAGCCCAGCTTTGGGGGGGCTCCCAACCCCCCGAGAGCCCAGCTCTGGGGGCTGAGTGGCCGAAGAACCGAGGCGTCCCCAAAACCGACCGAGCGGGTACGTTTGGGTAACCCCCCTGTGCTCTGCCTCTCCAGAAGGATGAGGCTGCTCTGTCGCAGCCTTCGCGACCTACTCCTAAAACGCAGCGCGAGCACCAAAATGCTCCTCGGGGTTAGGGGTGAGGCGACGCGGGCCGCAGCTTGTCTCCCCTCGGACGCACGGAGCTATCGCCGGTACCAGCACAGCCCGGGGCAGAGCAAGGTGAGGCTTTAAGTCTCCGCGCGATCCCGGTTCTGTTCCGCTCGGTGGATCCCAAATGGCTCTGCAATGCGTATTCCTAAAAGCAGGTGAGGCTGCGGATCCAGGGCCGCCCGGCCCGGCGTTAGCCGGGATGCGGGGCGCGGGCAGAGGTGCGTCTCCGCCACGGGTGGTCACGCCTGAGCAGGCGCGTAGGCACGGCCAGGGCAGCCGTTGCCCCGCGTGCCCTGTGCACGGGCCGGCGACCACAGTTTAGGAAGCAGCCTTCGCTTCTCGAGCTTCTTCCCGTGCTCTCGGGCTACGTTGGTCCAGCACAACCCAAGGCTTTTGCCAGCGCGGCCCGAAGCCACGCGCCGAGGGGGAGCTTGGGCTCGGGCTTGGGAGAGCCGGGGCTTCAAGAGCCGGAGGAACGACCGGGGCAGCTCTTGGTGCGTGGAAGGAGGAAGCGGCCCCGGACCTCCCCGCCGCTCTGCAGGCCGGCTCCCGCCTGGCCGGGGCGCCTCGTCCCAGCGCTGCGTCCCAGCCCCGCTGCTGGAGAGCAGCCGTGTGGATGCTGGGGGTCTTTGGCAGCTGGCAAAGGGAAGAATGGGGGAAATTACGGAGGAAAATGGGGGTGCCTTGGGCTCTGTTGGGCAAGGACTATTACAAACAGCAGTAAAGTTTACGGATGAATTCTGCCTTTTTTTTTTTCCCCTGGAACAGGGGAGTTCTTGTTATTATTGAAGCAATAAGTAAAAACGCTTGATATATTAGAGCAGCTGTGAGTTTTTTGGAAAGAAAGACATTTTAATTTGACAAAAAAATATTTTGGGGCAATAAAAGGTAATAATTGCAAATGTTAAAAAAGCTTATTTTCCTGCAATGGGGACTTCTGAAGCAGTGAAGTATTTTAGTAGCTACTGATTTGGGGGGGGGGGGGATGGAAATTGAAAAGGTTTCAAATCCCCTCTGGGTTTGTACAGTTTCTGTGAGGCTTAAGAGCGTATTTAAATGGTTTATTTTCTGTCTTCAGTTTCTCGGTGCTTTAGTGCTCCGAATAGGAGAATTTCTGGGAATAAACTTGGTGAGACACTGGTTTGTTGCTGGGGGCATATGAAGATATTTGAGGCTGTTAGATGTTTCACAAGGATCCCAGGGGCTGTTAACACAGTCATGGAAATCGGGAGTCAGTTAAAAACGTCAAACATAGCAAAATAATTCTCAAATATTCGCTAATAGCACGTGAGGGCTCGGCCGGCCCAGGCTGGGGGGTTCGCCGGGCGGCTGCTGGCGCGGGCGATGTGGTGATGCTTTGGAAACGAGGTGTGCCTGGAGACCTCGTGGGACTTCGCAGCCTCGGACGTTGCGTTTGGGGGTTACTTTAGCAGGTAACCTGGTTTCGTTGTCCGTTTTAAATCGAAGCATGTATTGATTTAAAAAAAAAAAAACCGTAAATTGGAGTCAGTGAAGCTCGGCATTGCTGCGCCTGCCTATTGGTGGCAGAATGAACCTCGATTTTCATGTCCGATACTGTCTTGTAACGCTGGGGGGTGCGGGGACAGGAGAAGGTGGCAGGCGGCTGGGAAGAAGACACGCTGCTCCCGACACCTCCGCCTCGTTAGGACAATCCCTGTGGTTTTGCTCTCGACAGCGTGAAGTTACAAACAACCCAAAAATTACTGGCAGCCTTGCATTTGCTCTTGCAGTAGGACTCCAGGAATGTATTTCCATTTTTTTTTTTTTTTTTTTCTGATGAACATTCATCACTGAGAGATGATAGGAAAGAAAGACGGCCATTAGCAATGCGGCAGGAAAAATATTTCTGTTTACTGACCAGCGACGATGAGTAAAGGGACACACATCTTGTAGAGTTAAGCGCTTGGAGCCTTTTATTCGTCCTCTCTCCTTCCATTATTCTTCGCTGTTTTCTAACGCTTATTATTATAAAAGCAGACAAGTAAAATTGTTCAAAAGCTAGCTGCCTGGATGGTTCCTCGATGAGAAAATGTAGTTATTGGGAAAGCAAAACCCAAATACTCCATTTCGGTTTGAGCGGACGCTGTTAACAGATTTCCCTTGTCCAGCTCCAGCTAAATCAGAATCGACCGGGGGTAGGCTACCCCAGCCCCTGCCCCGCCAGAAGCGGGACCGTCTCGGAGGTAGGCTTTGCTCTCCATCGCTTTTTTAACAAGCTCTGAGATGCTTTTTAGTTACCTCCTTTGACCCGAGCGCCTCGTCTGCGCTCGCAGGCTCGCAGCGCGGTGTCCGTTGGGCAGATGAATCGATTACCGTCTTCCAGGCAGCGCTGGTCATTGCTTTATTTATCCTTTCTGGGCAGACTTCGTGCTTCGGTCGGTGGCAGACGAGTTCAGGCGAAGGTGATAAACGGGTGTCAGCAGGAACGCTGACCCTCTGCGAGAGGGCGGCGCGGGAGGGCTGCGCTGGGCCGCTGGAGACCCCGCCGATGGGCGGGGGGGCGGCGGGGTCCGGCGGGAGCAAGCCGGGGGGGTCACTCTGAGGCGTTGTTTTCCAGACGAAAAAGCAAAGCAAAGCACCCCTTCTCCTTCCCTCCGCTCCGCTGCTGCACGGAAGGAGCACCTCGAGGGGCCGTGCCCGCAGGAGCGGGGTGTCCGCAGGCCGGGGGGCTGCTTGACGGGGGCACGAGCGGAGAAAAGAGGACGGAGAGGGATGAGGGGGTACACCCGCGCGCTGCGCCAGCGTTTAATCCCTGCGGTTGCAAACTCATTTCAGAGTCTGTTTCTTACGAGGGTGTGAACCGGGGGGAAGGGTTGGGAGCCAACGTGTCATTTTTTCGTTGTCCTTTTTAATCCGATCTAGGACAAACTCCCCAGCGTGCAGCGGGCGAGCGCGACGCTGCCGAGGGCAGCGCCCCCGAGCGCCCGGCCGGGCCGGGGGGGCTTGGCCAGGCAGGAGGCTGGGGCCGCGCCGGCCCGTAAATATTCAGTTTGCTCTATTTTTTAAGAAATAACTGCCTTACCTCCTGGCTTTACAAGATACTGCTGTTACCGACAGTTAATGAAACGACACGGACACTTGCGAGCTGCCCAAAACCCACTCCAAAATATTTATTTTCACGGAGCACTAAAACCTGAGCATTAAAGTAAAGCAACGACGGCGGGATGTATTTTTCCGTGTACGCCGGATTTCTGATGGGCCCGAGGTAGCTGGTCTGTGGCAGCAGCCTTCCTCTCCCGTCCTTTGTCATGGTGATTCAGTAATGCTTTACCGTTGTCATGGTTGCAGGGTTACTACTAAAGCCAAAGCAACTGCACAGCCCTTTTATTCATAGTTTCAGTGTATAAACTAATTAAGTAAACTGAAAGCAGCAGTCTATTCCCTGGGCCTTGTTTCTATAATACTCAGGATCAGATAGACTCGGTTTCTGCAGTCCTCCTAAATATCAAAGCGGACTCTGTTTCGTCTCCTTAGATGAGTTTTGTATCTTAAGACCTGGCAAAGTTCACTAATCATTTAATTGTCCAGAAACGTCCTCGCAAAATTGAAAAGGTCTCTGGAAAATCTCTTTTGAGCTGCTAAAATAAAGCTGGGAGCCAGCGTGTTTCAGCCAAGCTGCATTCCTTATCGCTGCTTTAGTTGTGGCAGAAGCCCAAACAAAATGTTTAGTTTCTGAGTTCATGCTTCACTGTGTTAAAAAAAAAAAAAAAAGTGGCAAAATGATGGAGGGGGGATTTCTGCAAAGCTCCTCGCTCCTCGCCGCGCCGCAGGCGCCCGGGCGCGCAGGAGGGATGGAGAGCAATAAACACCGTGCGGTACCAGCCGCCGGCGGCGGACAGAATGTTCTCCTCGGCTGCGAGAAGGTCGGTTGCACAACGACATGCGAGCTCATTTTTTATTAAAAACTTCATAGAAGCACAGGATCTATTTGCGAGCCCCAAGAGCGATGAGAGGAGCCCGATCGTTTTTGCGTGAGATGGGAGCGGTTGCGCTGGCATTTGCCTTTGTCGGGGAAGGGTTTAGAAGGTTTCGTGCCCCCGCTGGTGCCCTGTTTACTGATCAGCTGCTGCTCTGCCCTTGGCAACCGTCCTGCTCTGCCCTGGACAAGGGGGAATTTCGGGAGACATTGAAGCAAAGTAAAAACCTATTTCCTCCCCAAATCAGCTGCGCCTTAGCGTTCCCTTGGTGTCTCCCCAGGAGGGTGCACGCGCTCTGGCGTCCCGTCCCGGGGAGCGCGGTGCGTGCGGGGTCAGCCCTTCGCTGTCCCCCCGCAGAGGGGAGCGAGGGCGCGGGAGGTGCTCCCTGCCTCTCGGTTAAGCTGGGCTGAGGACGCAGGTGCTGATCAGCTCATCTCCGGGTACAAGGGGAGCTCGAATTTCCCCCCTCGCCCCACGCGGAGCTGTCGGCCGCGGGCACGGCAGCGTGCCCCTGGCCACCGGTGGTCCTCCCTCCGTGCCCCCGCTGCAAGGGGGGCGGCGGGAGGGCGCTCAGGGCGTTCGGCCGCTCCCCCTCCTTAGCGTGGCCGGATGGGGTCCGGCAGCTGAAGGGGCTCTGCTGCTCCGGGAGGGCGGTGGGCGCCGGGAGCTGCCGCTCGTTGAGACGAGGGGACCAAGGGGCCTCCTGGGGACCATTTAACTTCTTCCCTTTTTCACGCAAAATGAAAACTCCCCAGTTCTCGTACAAACTGGCCCCGCAGAGAAGTTTCTGCTGTCGGTGGCCCATCCCTCTCCTCTACCTTCCCTGGGGCGTGAGAGCAGCAGGACCCCAGCTGGGGTGCCCAGGGCTGAGGCGTTCGGAGGACGCTCGCTGCGCCGCGGCTCCTGCTTGCTGAGGGCTTGCAGTATTTTGCATCGTTACCTATTACTCTGGTAGGACTGACTTTTGTTTTTTTAAATTATTGTTCACATACGGAAAAGAAAAAAAAAAAAAAAGGGTGCCTCTAAAGAGCCCAGGAGAGGCAGTGGATCTGCAGCGGTACTTGTCATTCCTCAGAATCAGGTTTTTTCCACTAAAGCTCCCGTTAACTGCCCAGCAAGCCGCCCCTGCATCACCCCGGGGAGGTGAAAGGGGAGAGGGGCCCGACCGCCTGCGGGTGCCGAGGCCAAGAGCCGCTTGCGTTAGCAGCGCGCTGCGGAGAGGGGGTTATTTGATTGTCTGCCAAATAAATAAGGAACCTTGGCGGCGCTTAAAGGGACATAATTTGCAGTAGGAACGGAGGGCTCCTTCCCCGTTAGCCCAGGAAGCCGTGCCGTCTGCTGACCCAGAGAGGGGAAATAGCCTGCTCCATCCTCGCGCTCATCGCTTCTGGGAGGCAGAGATTTCTTTTGCATGGCAGCAGGGACATCGCCGGGGGGTGATGGAGGGGTCCCCCCACGGCTGCAGCCCCTCTGCCACCGCCAGCGCATGCGGCTGCACGACGGCATCCCCTGCTTTCTGCCCCTTCCCCGTGCCCCCCCCGGCTGCAGTGGGTGCACGTGGCCCGAACCTGCAGGGAGCGGAAGGTGGCGGAGCCGCAGCTGGAACCTGTTGTTAACGTGAGCAACGTCTGTGCGCCGGCCCCGGCCCCGGGCGGCTGCTCCCGGGCGCCGAGGGCAATGGGGGTCCCTCCTGCTGCCAGCGCCTTTGCTGCTGGGAGGGCTGGGCTGTGGCTGCGGCCGGGAGCTGCCGAGCGCTGGCTGGGCTGACGTCGGCCGCTGGAGCAGCGGGACGCCCGGGCAGCGCCGTGCCCTCTGCTGCCGTGCGGCTGGGGTGGCCCCGTTGGGACGCTGCGGCAGCTTTCCCGAAGGCCGAGGCCAGTGGCCGGAGCGGCGCGGCCGGGTTCGCCTGGGCGAAGCCCCGGTAGCCGCGCGCAGAGCATCGGGGTGGCCCGGCGCTGCTCAGCCCGGCGCAGGTTGTTTGCTGCAGCCTCGCCTGTGCCAGCAGGTAGCCATGAGCCACCCCCGGCCGGCCCAATCGCTGCGTTTGACAGCTCTTAATTTGACAGCCCTTAACGAAGTTCTGTTCAAAAGAGGCTGAATTAGGTGAAAGTGAAGAAAAATAAGCATGTTTTCCACTTCTTTTTTCATGTAGCAAAGCAGCGTGTCAGAGCCTGCAGCTCCCCCCACACCCAGAAAGTGCCGTCTCATGCTGCAAACGCCGCCTTTTCCCTTTTTATTAGCAGAGGCAGAGATTTCCGCGCTCGCACCAGGAACCGGGCTGCAGGCGTAACAGCAAATCAGCCACGTTGGTGGCATCGCTTCCTCGTACATCCAGATGCTCTTTGCTGGGAGACGCTCTCCCAAAAGGCAGTTCATAACCTCCGACCGCCGAGCTGGCTCCGGGTTGTTGGTAGTAATGAAAACTGAAAATATTTTCTCTCTAAGGAGTGAAATTTTCAATGCTGCCTTTTGCTTTGAAAATTAATTTAATTAAGGCAGCATGATCCAGTGTAACTTCAGCTACCTAAAGTCGGTTGTGCAAAGTTTAGCATCAAGCGTTTTAAAGATACTAAATCCCTATTACAGAGAGTAACGGGATTCCTTTTCCTTTCTTTAAGGGACGGCTAGAAACATTTTTCAATAAGACTAGTTTCAGCCTGGTGATCTAAAAAGCAATGCTGTAATACAGAAAGAGAATTTCCTTTGAAGATATGTCAAGAGTTTCTGAATATTTGTGTTGCCATTCCTTAAAAGAGTTCAATATCTGTTTTTCCTTAAGCTGGAGTGACTTCTTTTGGAGGAGTCTATTTACATGGAATTTTGCAACTTTGCATGTTTAGAAGAAAAGTAACTCGATAGGCATTAACTTCAAAAATGCGACCTTCAGCTTTTCAGGAACGTTTTTAACCTCGTGATTCGTTATCGGTGCAAAACACCGGGTCCAGGCGCTTCATCAGAGTCCAGCCTATTGAATCGTATTGCAGAATGCAAAAAGGGAGAACACGGAAGCAACGCGTCGCTCTGCTAGGGGTTACAGCTCTGGGCAGGTGGGTGTCCTGCAGAAGTATTTCCGAACGATGATGAAGTTCTGCACATCGAAGCAAATGCATTTCGGTGCAGGGGCAGCCTTTCTAGCGCTGAAGTTATTTGCTGAACATGCTCACGGCACTGCTCTGCTCCCTGGCAGCGCTCCGCGGCAGGCGTCGCGGGGACGGGGCGAACAGAAGGGCCATTGCTGCCTGTCCGAGGGCCGTGCCTTCGGCCCGCGGTGGGAGTGACTCTTCGCCGCCCCACAAACACGCAGGAATAATTGCTTTGGTTGCTTTCTTAGCAAATATTTTTACTGTTAAACTTATTTTGCCGGAATACTTGTGGGGAGTAAACACAACGGAGGACACAAATATAACAAATGTATGGGTGGTAGATGTTCTTCTCGGCTCCAGCCCCTGCCTGGGGACTGTTACGGTGCTTAATGCATCGGCTGGAGCTCCTGCCTTTCCAGACGTCCCAGGTCCACCGTCACCGTCCTGGTACGGTACATGCCTGAGATTTGGGACTGGGGTCTGCGCAGGCGGGAACCGGCTGGGGTGGAGCAGGTGCCCTGCTCCGCAGAGCTCAAAACATGCAGGACCTGTAGCAAGAGCTCCATCAGAGACGGCCGGGTACCCCTGAACGAAGGACTAGCAAGAAGGTGGGAGGAGGACGGCGGGGCACGGAGTGAAGGTAACAGCCTGCGCGGGGAAGGGAGAGCGCAAACAGCGGTCAGCAAACGCCACGGAGAATTTAACCAAAACTGAAGGAAGTTCTCCCAAAGGCTCTGCTCTTTGCTAGTCAAATTCTGCCAGGATAAGTTTTTTTTTTAAAGTAATAATCTTGTAGCAAAGCTGCAGAGACAGTTTTGCAGGGGGAGATGACGATTAGGACAATTAATAATTCTTTGCCGCTGAGGGGACATTTACACAACGCGCACCTAACGTTCAGATAAGGCTGAGCCAACCTTACGAACAAGGTGCTTTCCGAAAACGTGCTGCTGTCAGCGACGCTTTGCTCCCGCGCTGGAAACCCCTGATGGTTTCAAATCCCTTTGACGTATTTTTGAGGCTGCCAGCTGATCTCTGCCCAGCCCAAGGGATCTTAGTGGAGGAAAATGACTCGGACTCCAAGCGTCACCGGGCTTGTCAAATATCAGCGCTCTTGAATGCAACGTCTTCCCCTCCTGCTGGGCATCGTCACCGTGGTCCTGGTGCTCAACAGGCCAGGAGGGCCCGGCCGGGAAGAGCGTCGCAGCGGGTGATGGGGCTGCTGGGCTGCGCGGCGCAGTGAAGGCGCCTGCGGGGCCCCGCGGGACCTTCCTGGCTTGCTGGGCAGCGGCAGCGGAGCCGTCGGGAAGGAGAGCAGCGTGGCCGAGCAAGACCGGACCGGAAAGTGCAGTAAGGAGTGTTCCCTTCATTCAATAAACGACTGGGACTTGCACCCTACTACCTGATAACCTTAACTACAAGCAAAAAATAAGCCACTTTTACATACAACTGAGACTACTGTATTTTTGCAAACTGAGGACCTATTTTGGGCTGACCTACCAGATGAAGGGACGCATTCATTCTCATGCAGGAAGGACTTCCATGACTGATAAACATCAGTTTATCTTTTTTAGCCCCACCAAACCAAGCATGACAGAAGACAACTATTTATAAATACCCTTAGGGGTAAATATCGAGCAGGAAGAACTGCATGAGTTAAAGGTTACTGTTAGCCTGGGATCAAATGGGTATAAATTAGTCATGAATAAATGCAGACTGGAAATTAGAAGACAGTTAACAGTAATGTGAGGAGCAACATTCTGGAGCACCCTGTGATTGCAGAGGTGGTCTGAGAAGCTCGTGGAAGGATTGTGCAACTAAGTAGAAATTCCTGAAGACAGAAAATGGCTTTTTGTTGTGAGTCCCCGGGGATTTGGTGTGCTGCTGTAGTTGAAAAGAGAAGGGATTGCTGTTTCCCCCCCCAACGCTAGATTTATAGTGAGAGTCCTAGGGTTTCTGCTGGTTATCTGTGGGGATAAGAAAAAATTCCTGTTGGTACATCATCTAACTTGAAGTTTGGGTTGTTATTTTTTTTCCCATTCTCTCAACCACTGAAGATTAGTCACAGCCAGAAACAGGATGTAAGTGAGATTTGCTAAGTAGCATTAAATCAGGGGGCTCTGGCTGGTGGTCCTGGCTGGTGTTCTCAGCCAGGTTACTCTCAAGTTCAGGTTGGGATGGAAACTCCTCCCTCGGTCAAGGCAGCAGAGACTACCGAGAGCTGGTATCCTTGTCCTCCCGCGCAGCAGAGGACATCGCTCACTTCCTAAAGACCACCAGCAATTTTCGCTAAACAAGTTTGCACCAGAAACCGATGCTATTGATGATTTCTTCTACCTCTCTTCTTGGTGCATGTCACAGGCATGAGCTTGGTCTTTTGCTACGGCGCTGTCGTGCCGTGGCAGGTAAGCAGATATCCTTCGCACCGTTTTGCCCAAGACATCTGTTGCCCAGTGGCACGCAGATGTTGGGGCCTCAGCTACGTAACCCCGGTCTCCCTTCCAGCCCTGGGTTCTTGTATTACCCGAACACGCAGCAGTGCCCCACGGTCTGTGCAGATCATCTCACGACAGGCCATCCCATGCCCGGTGGTCTTCCAGTGGAAGACAGGTGCGTAAAATTGTGATTTTCCTGCGGGCGAGGAAGGTGCTAGGAGGCACGGCGGGCGGGCGGTCTGCTGTCCCGCTCGCCGCCTTGGCACGTGTAGCTTCACATCTGCCAGGGACTGCACCCTGTATCTCTGATTAAACACACTGGACACGGCGCGCGGACAAATGGAGAATACCTAGAACGCCCCAGTAAATCATATATTCACCTTCTTTCTGCAACAGTGAAGACATAGTCAGAGGTTGGTATTTCATTCATTGAAGTACATTTATTACATTTATTTAGGAAATAAAAGTCCACGCAGCATTATAGAGGAGCTGAAACGTCATAAACTGTCCAGCTCTCCCATTTGCTTTATTGATTTTCTTGGTCCCCTGCTAGCAACTTCAGGCCTGGTTAAACTATTTCTGTCCGTTGTATCACAGCCGCTGTATTTTTGTGGACTCTCGAGTGAACATCCTGCACTCTCCAGGTCATCGTCCTTTCTTGCTGTTACACCGTATAAGCCCAGAATATTTAAAGCATGATTTTTTTATTATACCCAGCCGCTCTAGAAAGCGCTTTTTACTGATTATAAAGTAATTATGGAGGACAAGTTTCACTCCGTCCCAAAATAGCCTGGTGTCAAATTCTCAGCTGAAATAAACTGCTATCCTGCCGCTGCCTTGAGCGCAAACCGACCCGGCCAGAGCAGCAGCAGGTCTGGTCCCGAGTGGTGAATGTGGCAGAGGAACTCGGTCATAAAACTGGCGGTGAGTTAGACTATATATATATAATTTTATTTTATTTTACAAACTGCTGGGAAGGCTAAGACTAGTGGGGGCTCTCAGAATATTCAAGTCGATGTAGTTAATTATTTAAACCAAAGATACAGCTTTCTTCAGAGCCCTTTATAGGTTAGTGGTGAAAAATAACCTCTAGTTGAAGGCTGAGAAAGCAGGAGATGAAGATACATTATTTAGAGCTGAAGATGTTCAGGACAAGGACTACCTATTCCTTTGTGCCTGCACAGTGCCTGGCCCAATGGGCAGTATGTATTAAGCATAATTAGCAAAAACATAGTATTCCTTGTTCAACCAGAACAACTATAGTAGGAGAAGACTGGCAGATGGATTAGCCCACACTTGTCATTCGTGTTTGAGCCCTATTTAAGTAGCGAGGTTTTTCTGCCTACTGATCTTGATTTCTATTCTGAGAAAAGATGTTTTTCTGATATGTATTCTGATACGAGCTTAATAGCCCGTAGGATCTTCAGTGAAACAAACCACCTGAAGAACGCTGTAAATACAGGTACGGACATGCAATTGCCTCTCTTCAGGCATAATTTTGAGAAGTTTCAGTGGTTGTTGGAATAGCAGACTTTATGGTACAGGATGCTGCGGGCTGATAGTTGTGCGGTCCTCAAAGCTCACGTGCTTGTAATCACACTGCAGCCAGTAGCACCCAAGAACATGCAACAAAAGTATTAAACATCAGCCTAACTGTTCCCAACCAATTAGTGGGCTTTGGATGACGCAGTTTTAGGGTGCTCAACCTGATGTGTCAGTTTTTAAGGTTTGCTGAGCCTGTGTTCTCCTACAAGTCATGTTCTTTTAAGATGTACTCAGCTGAGCTTCAGTTTCATGTAAGGTATACCTTTATTTCATGGAATATGAATTCTTTGCTCACCCCTATATAATGTAAGTAAAATTTAAATTTACTGACCAGTTAGAGGAAGGAATGGCAATCTATCAAGCTATTTAATTTCCTCTTCCCATTGCAAATCATAGTCTGCTTAGTGGGGGAAAAACTAACTCTTTACTTAAGAGTGTTTTTATATGGGCTGAGAATACAGTAAACTTGAAGGCAAATGTGTTCTGTCAATCTGTAAAAAACTGCACCACTTCCACTTAAAACCCTCTTGGAAATCCCTTTATGAAAAATTGTATCTTTTACTCTTACAGTATTGACCGTAACACTATACTGCATCACCATTGTGACAGATGCCACAAAAAGCCACTGCTTTTGCAAAGCCCCAACCTGTGGATTGCTCTTTACCACCAGAGACGCTCTTTTATATTTGGCGTTCATATGAAAATGAAACTCCTCATTCTTGAATTTGGTAGCTTCCCACAGATCTGTTTTTCTCAAATTCTGCTTTTTCTTTTTCTCTTATAATTTTCACCAGTAAGAATAAGCCTTTTGGATCAATTAAACTGTTCTTTTTTCTAGCAAAAGGATTCTTTCCTATTTTCTTTTGTGACTCTCTCTTCTACTATCCATTTATTTCGGTAGGAATTATAACAGACTTGACAAGAGCAGGGATGTTATTCCCCACTCCTCCTCTTTCCTCTGATGGATTTTTCAGAGTTGGAGAAAAAAGGTCACGTTACTTTAGAAACAATTTGATCTACCTACGGAGTCACGTGTTTTGGCCTTCAGCTCTTCCTTTCAGGACTTAAATGACCCCTTTTATGGGGCAAAAAACCCCCACCTATGTACATTATGTGCATATCGTGTGTGTTAAATTTCCAGGGTAACTAACCTCGCGAGTATTAGGTTAAAGCACTCTGAGGCGCCAGCGGGTACGCCCGTTCGCTTAGTATCTCATCAGCAAGGTAACCGGACTGAGGGGTGTGCTGCGCAATGGTAACGGAGCAGCAAACACTGGAGCAGTCCCGCCTATCCTGGCCAGGCTCCTGCTGGGAAAGGCACGGGGGAAGTCGAGGAACTGGAAGCTGAAGGGCCACGAACAAGGAAGGCAAAGACGGGGAGATAAGGACTACAGGGCCTTGAACATCCCTGGGGCCACAACCGCAATGTCCTCGAGGGTGCGAGGTGCCAGGCAAAGGGAAGAAAAACACTCTCTGCTTCCAGCTGCTCGGTAGATGAAAAGACAAAGGGGTCTCTGGAGAAAAGGCTACCACGTTAACGTAGATCTGGTGATGGCTAACCACGTTATGGTGTGTGCTGTGTTTCTAATGAGCTGTATCATCTGCTCACTGTTGCTCCTCTCGTTTTGAGGAGCTGTAGGAGGGAGCCCTGGGATGAGGGACATTACATAGACAACTGAGGGATTAAAGGAGCAAAGGACAGAGGTAAAACACGTCCAGATGAGTAACTAAGGTTAACGGTAACGGAGAAGGTCTGGAGTGGATAACAGAGCAAGAAGGTGGGCAATAGGTAGTAGCTGGGTCACGAGACCTCTTTCTGGGTTTCAGAAAGAGGACTAGAAAGGGATGAGGATGAAGACATCTGAATAAATCATGTAAAGGGAAGAGACCCCGCCATGAAAAAGTACGGAGGAAGCACTGTCAGCAAGGGCAACTGCAGCTGGTCGTGTGCAAGAAGAGGCAGGACCTTTTCAGGGTAAATCGAAGGGTGGGTTGTTCAGTCACTTCACATCTTTCATTGTGCTCCGAGAATTCTTCCTGGATAATAGTCTTCCAACTTTCTAAATGTTTTTGCAATTTTAATGATATTTTTAAGGTCAAACCAAGCAACCAGGGAACAGCATCAGGCTGCTTAAAGTCAAGCACATGGATGCTGTAAGTGACGAAGCAAAGTGGAAGACTATCAGAATCACAGATCATGATTATGACAACAATTTGTGATGTCTGGATTATCACATGTGATGTCTGGGTACAACACAAAGCGGTTTTTCTGTTCTTTTATTTAAAGCCATCTGTTTTTTTCACGTATTCTCTGAAAATCTTTCGTCTGCTCTCAGTGCTAGAGCTGACCCTTGTTGCCTGAGATATTCTTCCACTCAATAGGTTTGCTCCCAAAAAAGCCCACTCCTTCTCCCTCAGTGAAGAAAATAGTACGATTAATGTTTTTCCAAGGTTAAAAGTTTTTTTTTATTTATATAGGCAGAAAGAGAGCGCTTCTCAGTAGTACCACAATTGACTAAAATAGATTACCAGCTACTCAGCAGGTCAAAAGGATGCTTGTGAGTAGTGTTCAATCAAATGCGGGGGATACAGATATAATATCACAAAGGTACTCATGCCACAAAATAATTAGGGTATTTCCTAGCACAGAAAATCCTTCTCAACGCCACTTGGGGCATCAGAAAAGTGCACCTAATGCTAAAGATTATGATTTGTTCTCAAGTTCTCAGATTCGCGTATTGCTGTAGCAAAACCTAATCTTTTGAATTGCTAATAACACAAAGCTTTTTCCAGAAAAAAATGCATAATACACGAAGTATTAAAAATGATAATTAGAACTTCTCAGATTTAAAGACTGCAAAGATCTTGCATTAGATCCATATGATACATATGATTTAGATGATAGTGCCTGTGCTATAAACTGGAGGCAAGGCCAGACATCACTGGTATCGACAGGACTACAAATCAAGGGTGTCTACGTTCATGATTGGACTTAGATCATCAAATAGGAGGTAAAAGGCGGTCTGCAAAATTGAGAGATTTTGGCAAATATATTACCAATATTAGAACAGAAAGTGCAGGTAGCTAGGATATATCTTTACTTACTTTGCAAGCCTCAATTTTGAGTGAACTGTCACTGAATCATGAAGTAAGTCAGGCTGTCCAGATCCGGTTTTGATCTAACACTCAATTTTATATCAACAAATAATATGTTGGTGCTAGTGGAAATTACTTCCCAGGTTCACTGGTGTATTCCAGAATAGGCTCCAGCGATCAATCCTCCGAGACTGGTATTATCAATATGCTGCCACCAACACCCAAAGTAGGTGCACAGAGAAAAGCGCTAAAATTCTCAGGAGAAGAACTAGCAGGGAAAGAAAATCTCGTTTCCTGATTTCCATTTAGTCTAAAATAGCCTGTCTGCTGGGAGCAGTAGTTCTTTGGAAAAACAGTGATTATGAAGACTGTGGTCTTATTTACTTTCCGCCAGTGTTGCAGCATACTACGTATACTCACAGGGTATTTTTAGTCACAGATTCTGCCAGGCAGAAACACAGTGGAGTTAATCACACGTAGCAAATTAAACAAAAGCAAAAAAGCCACTAGGCTTGGGGGGTCTGCAGCAGCTGAACATTCTGTTACCCTTTCCAGGCAAACTTTCCAAAATTGTATATGGGGAGGGTCAAGGCAAAGGGCAGTGGTGGTTTTTTTTACCTGGAGCAAACAACCTACATATGTATCTGCAGTTAGTAGACTGAAGCAGGCTGAGAAATATGTCTATATTCAGATTACAGTCAGAATTAAAGCTCTTTTGTAGTGAAATTGTTGAAGCTGGTCCACCGACATATTAGCTGTCCTCTGACAAGTACTTCGCAGGCGACGAGCTACGGTGTGCTCCGAGCTCCTGCCCCAGGTGCCGGCGGGTGATGCAGAAAGGGCTCCTAAAGCGCAGAACGGTGGGCTGAACGTTCACCCGCGGTGGACTGGCATTACCATCCGAAGACATTTCAAGCAGTCTTGAATCTAACGTGAATTTCTAGCTTGGGAGGAAAGGTATAAAGGGCATGAATTGAAGGTGGTTTCAGCACAGCTCAACTGGATGCAGGTATCCTCACCCTGTATCCTAACGGGCTGATGAAATAGCTCCTGGACCTCATCTTCTGCAGCACATCCTTCCTTTGTTAAAAGGTTGCCTAGAACATTCTTGCAGAAATACACCTTTTTTTCATTGTTCCCTTCAGTGGACATGGAAACTTATCAGTCCTGGTAGCTTTCTCTCTAAAATCATAGAAATAGCAAAATTAATTTATAATCAATGGTTAGTGTTAAGTCATAACAAGCTAACTTGGTTCAGCATAACGGAGCCGAGAACATACAATAGAATTACGGCAATCAGCATTTATGGGAACGAACACATCACTGTTTTAAATGAAAGCTATTCTCCCATTAGCTCAAAGTAGCCTGTAAAATCTTTCACTACGACTAAAATCTGGAGTAATGAAGGATATCATTCACCCAAAGATTGTGCTGTAATGCTTATTGACAGCATTAGCATTTTAAGTTTTTTGTGAAGTAAAGCAGTAGGGATCAAGTGGACTCCTTTGCATCTGCTGTGCCTTTGAAAGATAGCATGTGTCTGCTCAGGAATTAAATTAGGAATTAAATATTGCATCAAGAATACACGTGTAAGGAGTTAAGGAGATCTGAATGCTGAATTCACATCCACCACGCCACAGGCATAAACAGAACACACTAGTCACGCTCTATCCTGAGCAGAAGATAGCTCTGCCAGCATCCCGGTGCGGCACCCCGGAGCCTCTTGCCCAGAAGGTGGCTGGCTTCCTCCCAGGGAGTGGGGAAGGAGAGACAAAAGGTGGCCTTAGGACAGACGCCCGAAGCGTGCTTTGTGTTCTTCCACGAGGGGAGTAGATGACTGTTCATTTTATTACTGTGGACTGAAAGATGGGCTGGCGGAGATGCAGTTTACACGAGACTCCACAACTCAAAGGCTGAAAAAGTACACGAGTTCAAGACCGATTACGTCTCTTCTGGAAGGGCAAATCCTTTACTCTCTAATGGGAAGATGCAAAGAGGATTATGATGGCAATATCCTTCCTCAGGCAGGTTTTGGTTTTTTTCTGGCAAGAGAGATCTTTCCTAATAAATAACTGCTCTTTCTTATGAGCTAGCTGCTGTCAGTGATCACAGGACTGCATGGACACAAAATAGATTCTATCTGCCCAAAACAGCTCACAGACATTGACTATCATTTTGTTTTCTTTACTGGGTAAAAGGAAGAAAATGGCTTTTAAATTAGATGTTGAACCCCTTCCAGAATTGCAATATCAGATACTGAATCAATCATTCTTCATACAGTTACCTCCTACTCCACAAGCTCCTACTACCATAAAAATTGGTTGTTGCCAACTGAGCTGAGTGAATAATTTGCAGTTTCATATTTGTTAGAGGAAATTTTCCTCTTCCTCATTTCATTATTTGTCCATGAGCAGATTAATTTTCTTGAATTTTTTTTTCAGAAACATGCTGTAATCAGTCTGCAAGTAATTCTCGTTGTAAATAATTTGTGAGCAATTTGTTGCGAGAAGTCTTCAAACATTTGTCCTAATTCTGTTCGTTCTATATGAACTTGCATCACGTGATGTCTGTTTCTGTGAACACAACATCAAAAGAGCCGGTTTTGAGTACTCTCCCTGAGAACTATCCCATTTCTGAACCTAGATAACTCACATAGAAAGCACATTTTGTTGAAAATTATTTAAGACTTAGGGATGCACATTCACTGAGATGCTTGCAGTTTAGATGCCTCTGTAATTTTCACGCTAACTAGAAGATAGCTTTTCCAGCCCTAAAGAGAACATTATTTCACCCACTTCACAACTCAAATCTGCTCCTCGCCAGAGCTTTTGTCTCATCCCAATTCATTACAATTTCTGTCTCACAAAACATCCCTTGTGAGAGATGAGGCTTTCAACGGCATATGAAGTGGTTTGGTTCCAAAATACGACTGAAATGATATACAGTTTCACCATTTAAAAATTACTTAATTCCCAGAAATAATTACAGGATTCTCCTGGTTATTGTTGCATCTTAATGAAAAATAAGACTGTATCAAAACACTAGCAGAAGAGTCTGATCCCAACCCTGCTGGAGTCAGTGGAAAGCCTCCCTTTCTCAATTATCTAGACGGAGAAAACTGCCCTTCTCAGATTGTAAAATACCATCTTTTCAGATAAAAGTTTAAAAGAATGATTGCACTGTTCAGAGGGATTTGGGTACTTTACCACGTGTTGTCTTAAAAAGAAAAGTATTAGAATGACTCTGCAATATTGAAAAGGAGGTAAAAGTCAACTCGAACACTGAGTGCCATTTTACACCAGAGTGAAAATTTCAAATCCAAGTCTTGCAGCTGGCCTTAAATGGTTGCTTTAAAGACGTTTATAAAATATAGGCCTTGGCTTTTGCTGGTATGCAGTGGAAATACTTTGCTGGTATTTTAGATAATGTAAACAGTTGCTGCAACTGTCACCCAGGCACTTGGTAACTAGGAGAAATGGAAATGAAAAAGTCATGAAATTCATGGATGATGATGTCTGTGATTGTAACTGGGACACCTATGGGTGTCTCTTCCCTTGTCCCTTACAAAGCGTCCACTCTATGAAAATATGAAAGCCTTGAAAAACAATTTTTAAAAAATCCACATAGAAATACTGAAGAATGCAAGTCATAAACCAATTAACATATTTTCAAATATGAATTTTGCGAAGGGAAGTTATATTTTGCTCTCAAACCAACTTCTTCTGAAATTATTTTTAATTTTGTCAGTGCAAAAAAGACTTAGTGCACCTTACTAATGTTCTTAAGCTGTATCGTCTGAGATGGACTGAAATTTTGACTCTTGGTGCTCATAAATAACTCTTGGAATAATTTAGTCTGCTTCATTTCGTCTGCTACAGAGATAAGTTGTTGATGCGAGGCATCAAAGTTCCCTGAACCCAACTTTCAAACAAGCAGCTTAGGATTGTCTACCAACCTGGGTGCTGAATCAGCCCAGCCACCGGGACAGGGGAGCCCCACGCTCCATGGGAGCTCCCGCAGGGAGCCGCGGCCACCTTCCGAACGTCAGCGGACCCGGGGCGGCTGGCACGAACCGTGAGTGCGCTGGCTGTAACACGGAGACTAAAATCACCATCAGACGTTCAAACGAGGTAATTGTATCGTGCTAATTTGCATCTCATTTTAGTGATGTAGTTGTACGCAGCCAATATAGTAACTGGAAATTAATACAGCGTGATTCGTGCCCTGTCATGTCACACTGCTGGCCTTTCTGAGCAAGAGGTTTTTTTAATGCTATACTCATAAATCAAGTCCCTCAAGACAAGCAGATTATTATGAAGCTGAACAATAACAACTTACATGTAGAAGAGCTCCCTCCTTGTTCTTCCACCCGGAGCAGAATAGGCAGCTCTTAGATTGTTTTCTTGTATGCTGAAGTTAAATTTTACATCTTCAGCAACAGCAAATAAATCCATGTTTCTGTTAAGTTACTTAACCAGTGTAGCATTGTATCCACCCTCGAGAAAGGTCTGTATTTTCTCCTCGGAGTGGGTAATACTACCTGCATCAGTTCAAAGGCTGATCCCACCATTTTATAAAAGCGGCACAGCAATTCCTGCATCAAATGGTACGTACAGTATTCCTCTTCCTGCTAGACGTGGATCTCAAACATAATAGAATCTTTTAATTTAGTTTTACTTATAGTTTATGCTGAATCACGTATGTGACTAACTCAGAGACGCAGCATATTTCTTTCCACTTTTCACCATTAGCTGGTATTTTTTTCCCAGTGCCTACGTTACGCGACTTCACATTTGGTATTCTGATACTAACGGAGTTTTAGGGCAAAGAAATGGCGATGTGCTGGCATACAGTTTTTTAAAACTTTGTAAGAAGATAGATTCTTGCCATGCATTCTTTTACCTGGAATTATTATAGAGACTTACAATATTATACATGAAAGGAAGAAGTTGCTATACTAAAAAAAAAACCCCACCAAACTCTGTTTTATTTTGAATCTGCATATTCAAGTCCATTTATATCACTGAAAGGGCGGCAGTCCAAAATATAAATAACTTGAGCTCAAAAAGCAAAGTTGCCACCCCGCATAGCCAGAAACCACGGCAATCATTTAAATAACAGCACTCTGTGTGGATTCATGCCCAGTTTCATACCTGTGGCTCACTTCCACCTACAACAGAATGAAATACTTTGTTAAACTCCATCGCACTGTGCTCTGCTTCGCTGGGCCAAGTGATGTGAAATAACACAAAATAAAGTACACTGTACACCATGTACTCTTACTCTACAGAGCAGGTATAATCTCTGTAATTATACCACAACCGCATGGCAAATACCATGTAAATACATAGCAATTGCATGTTCCTACAGCTTACTTGTTAATTATGCATTGTTACTAACAAGTTCAAAGATAAATTATCATAGTACTTGCAGCATTTTACTTGCAGCATTTAGGTGCTCGCAAAGCTCCTAAGCTGTGTAGTAATGGAATTCATACTATTAAATGCCTGCTTTTGTTGATTTTCCATTGGAATGGGGAAGGGAAACAACCCACCTCTCACGCCCGAAGGCCTATAGCTTAAGTGCGTATTTCTTATTGCTATAGCAGGGGTACACTGCCATACAAAATAACATAACACTTCTATCAATAAGGAAATCTGGATGAATTAACAAAAAAATCATTTCCATTAATAAATCACCTTCCAAATTCCATTGAGTAATCCTCCTAAGCAAATGCTGTATTTAAAATCACTGGTACTTGCATGCAGTAGAACTAATACTGTTTTCCTGACCCAGTATTTAAACTTGCACGGGCTAAAAATGAGAGGAAAACCTCATTTCCCTGATGTTGCTAGCAAAACTATTGATTTCGGTGAGGGCAGGGCTCTAGCCAGACAGCTTACTTGTAAATGGATTCTTGAAATAGCTTATATTATACTATGTCAGAAATATATCAAATGTAAGGCCATTTCATAGTCCATGCTAGCTCTTCTATGAGCCACTCTGCAGTATTTTAGACTACAACTTATAACTTTTAATAGGTATTTTAATAGTATTCAATTAAATAAAATTAGCCTCTCTATAAACATTGCTCTTCTCCAAAGTGAAGCTTTCCTGTAAGTTATGACTCCGTAATGGTTTGGGCAGTCGTTTATACCAACTTTTACAACCCATGTTGGATAACCTTGGGGTTTATTTTTTTCAATTTCATTATTTTCATACTGATTTTCAATCTCAAAGGTGATGTTGATGTTTCTGGCCCTTTTGTTCTGTTGTAGTTGTTGGGCTATTTCTTCTAAAAAATGACTAGCATTCATTGCAAGGAAGTGCAAATGTTAGTCTTCAGGTATTGCAGAATTTGTACTAGCAGAAACAAAACAGCCAGCTCTTATTATCTGTTACTTATAAAAATCTTAAGTACGGACTAAGAACCCGCTGTAAATGGCCGTGCACAACGGCAGATGAAAACGGTGACCCCAGGGAGGAGGTGACACACTGGGGATGAAGCAGACGATACAGACAAGCGAGAGAAGATGGAAGCAAGGGGACGGCGGCGCTGGTCGTGCTGACGGGTAACACCCTCAGCCCCTGCCACCACATCTCTGCGCCAGACAGGAAGGCCAGGATCTTCTGACGGCGTTTTGAGGAAGATTAGGGATAGCTTTGTGGATGAAATGACTTCTTGGCCACAGAGGAAATTTTGGAATTATTACCCGTTGGAGGGACGAGTCAGTCGTCTCCTAGTGAAAGAGATGGGTGGGGAGGTGGGTCAAGGAGGGTACTGGGAAAGCAAAGAGCAGTAACTTGAAGTGACAGAGAAGAAGAAAACAAAAGGAGGCTGAAGAGATTAGTAAGGATGCAAAGCCATGTATTAGATAAAATTGTTTTACTTTATCATTCGAACAGCGTCGGTCAAGCCCAGAAAGCAGGAATGTATATGTGAGCCGTAAGATCATCAGAGTCTGGTTCAAAGCTTTTCAGTTGGGATAGAAAAAGATGTATCTTAAATGCCATTTCTGTCACAGAGAAATAACTGTCGAGTTTAGATACAGCCTGTACGGGCTGACCCAGAGCGTAACCTCTGCTGAAGATGAGACAGTGGATGGGAATGACAGAAAACCCAATGTGATCATACTGTTCATAGAACCTGGGAAATAAATTGATGGGACAAGATTGGAAGAGACTCTAAACCCCTCCTGTTTTAAGATACTGACCTTGAACAGATAACTAGACCTTCATGAAGAAACGCCAGAGACATGGGCTGAGGTTCTGGTTTGGATAGAAGAGAAGGCTGTCCAGGAATGATAGGCGAATTCCTGTTTGTGGTAGAGGCTCCTTAATGACCAAGTGTGGAGGAAGCAGGGGGAGAGAGCGGGAGAGCTTGCGGGGAGGTAGAAAAAGGAGGAGGATGATGTTCCAGCCCGTTTTGAAAGAGCAAATAGAAAGGAGAGAGTCTAACATACAAAAGTAAGACTGCATTTCAGCAGGAGAATAGCTGCAATGCTTAAGGCAGATTTTAAGGTTAAACACAAGACTAAGGGAAGGGACAAGAACTGGCTTAGGGAAGCCAAACAGGAACCAGAATGGGATTAGATCATTGCAGCAATGCATGACATGTTGGAGTATTTTATTATCCTGTGCTCTTTAATGGCAAGTGTAATACAGGCAATAATTTCTAAAACAAAGTATGTTCTTTTTGAAGATCCTCGGGAAAATAACTTCATATAAAGAATGACTGTTGGTTTTAATGGGTTTATTTTTATGTAACTTACACTGACGTTAAATAAAAGGGAGCTGTATGTTTCCAGTGCTCTAAAACTGGCAGTATAATAGATGGTCATTAGCCCATCTGCTAATGCTAATAGTGTCTTTCAAGATGGTATCCTTGTTCAGATGGAATTACCTTGTTTTCCTTCACTCATTTTCGCTGCCTCCTCAGTCCTACCCTGGAGCCTGAAGAAATGTTTGTCGGTTCTCCTACAAAATAGACATCTTCCTAAGACAAAGTGAATGAAATGATCTTTCTTCACTCCTAGGGTCTGATCTTGTTCTTCCCAAAATCTGCAGCGAGATTCCTGCTCTCTTCAGTGGTACCAGGCACGGTTCAACCAGGCCAGATGTAAGCTTGAAATTCCTAATGAAAAAGGCCTAAGTATACTGAACAGGGGAGATGCTCATTAATAACTATTTAGGAGAACACAGTTCCCTTGAAAGGCTAATTATTTTGGGAGTTACCCATTCAAAGAAAGTCTAATCAATGAAAGAACAAATTAAAAATTAAGAATCTCTCATAAAAACAGGCAGCAGAATACTGCATTCAAGAGGACAGCCACCAATTAAAAGAAATGTCAACAACTCAAGTGGCAGCAACTTCAAAAGGGAAATCTTCTCCTCATTTTCATATGGATTCTTCACAAGCAACATCAAGAAGTGTAACATGCTAATAGCTAATAACACTCAGAATAAGATTCACTAATTTACTAACTGAATAATTTAATGCATATCAAAGGAATGATTTTCTCATTTCATTCTTTTTTTAGATCTAACACTAAGCTGGGTATTATCAAGTAGATGAAACTGCACAGATTACAAGTCATCACTGAAATAGTCATTTTAGAATTAAGTTTGTTTTTTTCTGTTGGATGTCTCTTTTGGGTTTAAGGAATCGCACACTTTATTTCCTTGTTATCATTCAGATTTCAAAAAACAAATCGGGAAGATACCTTCGTGGAAATGTGATGTTTGGCTAAAACCAGAGTGTTGTGCGGAGGCTGACCTGTTATGATGTTAAACTTTGAAAATGTTGGGGCCTGCAGAGAGGGAGTGCCATCCCCCTGTCCCAGGTATGCCAGTCACGCAGCGGCTGGGAGATGCAGCTGAGGTTTAGGAGATCGGGGCCTGAGCTCAAGCAGGGATGGGACGCGGATGACCGGTGTGCCGCAGAGGGCCCTTGGCTGTCCTGGCATGGAGGACTCTCCCTCCTGCCTCCCGGGAATGGTGAGAGGTTGGTTTGAGTCCAACGCAGAACAAAAGACAAGTGTTAATTTTTTTTTAATTGCAAGAGAGCTTTTGTGTACTCCAAAATGCTAGACTAGGCATTGAAAAAATGTAAAAAGTCTACATGGTAAGAACCATTTCTTGTTTACTGTGATTTTTAGAAGCCTATTTACAGAATTCTACTAAATTTAAACAATGTTTTGCCTTTGCTACTATTGCACGCTATGTAGCCCACTACCATCTGCTAAAACACTTCGAGAATAGGTTACCAGTTAAGGTACCAAACAGAAAACCTTCAGTACCAAACAGCTCTTCCTTCAGTTCGTGTGTCACCGTCAGAAAGCTTACTCAGCGAGACTCCAGACAGAAAGACAGCCATCAATGTCTCAACATCTGTTTGGTGGCCGGAGGGAAGCAGAGTACTCCAGGGTCAACACCAGGGGTGGTACTGTTTAGCATCTTCACTGAGGACCTGGATAATGATACAGAATGCAGACACAACAAATGTGAAGATGACGCTAAATTAGCGTTGAGTAGTTGACATGCCAAATATTAACTTTTGTGGAGGGATCTTCAGGAACTTGGGATCTGGCCAGCAGAAACCCCATCAAGTTTAACGAGATGTACAAAGCCCCACATCTTGGGCAGAATAATGCCATGTGCCAGGACACGCGGGGAACTGCCTGGCTGAGCAGAACCCTCCTGGAGAGGACTTGGAGGTTACAGTGGATGCCAGGTCAAATGTGAGCCAGCGGTGTGCTCGCTGCAAATGGGGCAAACTGCACATTGGCCTACTTTCGAAGAAGGGTGGCCAGCAGATTGAGGGAACTCATTATCCCTGTCTCCTCAAAGCCCGTAACGTCACACCTGGAATACTGCGTCCGGCTTTGGGCCCCCCAGGTCAAGAGGACGTTCAGAAAGGGGAAGGGAAGGTAGCAGCGGGCTACCGGGCTGGTCAGGGGCATGGAGCAATGCTTCAGGTGATGGAGGAGGCTAAGGGGTCATCTAATAGCAGACTGCAACTGCTCGAACTGGAGTTGGAAAGAAGACGGGGCCAAGCTCTTTTTGGTAGTGACAGATGGTGTAGAAAAGGGCAATGGCCACACATTGTAGCCTGGGAGGTTCAGACTGGACATTAGGAAGAACTGCTTCGCTGGGAGCATACTGCAGTACTGGAAGAGGTTTCTCAGAGGGGGACACCCAAGATTTGGTTAGGTAAAATTGCAGCAGACCTATCCAGTGTTGGTAACAGTCCTGCTTCGAGTGGAAGGTGGGAGTTGATCTAGGGGTCCCTTCCAACCAATATCTCTGTGATGTAACCCAGACTCTAGCCAGTGGCATTATCAAAATCTTACCCAAATGACATTAAATACAACTAAATTAAAGGTTCACTCATTGAAAGTAAATAGGAAGGAAGGTACACCTCCTAGCTGGCTTGTTTTCTCACGGCAAACTCTTCACCAAGAGGGCAGACTACTGCAGAGGCCACACGTTCCTATTGCTTTCCTCTCCTGACACCCCAACAACAAACATAACGTTTCTGTGGTGCCCCTTTAACGGGGAAGGACAGACTGTTGGAACCAATGGCTTTGTGGCAGATGGAGCGACATTTGCAACTGGGAAAAAAACACTCTCGTGCTGCCAAAATATTAACAAGGGGCTTCCTCAGAAATATTCTGCCACAGTCATCGATACATGTAAATTCCCCATGTAAATATGACTTCTTCCAAGGAAAAAGGCATCGTTCAGCAGGCTTTCCAGGGACAAGGACCCCTCTGCACCATTTCTTTCTTTTCTTCTGCAAAACCCTTCATTTCCAGTCACAAATTTTCAGCGCTGCAACACTTTATGGATGCTACTTGTGGCAATTCCGATGAGAGACAGCAGCGAGCAGGGTTGGTTCGGGGCAGGCTGTCCAACAATCCCCGTTCGGCTGGTCAGGGGACAGACTTGGCAGCAAGGGCACACTGTGAAATCGAACAGGGAATGGGTTCTTTTGGCGTTTTTTCTGCATAATGCATCTCCCTCTGTGAATGCCCATGTTCCTTACATGGCAAGAAAAACAACAAGAATTCCCAGACCTTCCTTTATACCACCCATTATTTTGCATAGCCTTATAATGTCTTTTATTAATTTCCTTTTAAAAATAAACTCTCCTATTCCTTTCAAATTCCTCATGTATGCAACATCAAAGCATTTCAGTGAATTTTTCATTCCATTTATATGCCAGCTCTCTGGTGCTGGAGTCAGACATGTTGTGGTAGTACTGCAAGCAGTAAAGATGTCCAGCTTCTCTGAAACTGCTGCAGTTTTCATTGCTGTAAGTGCTGATCACTGGGGAAACTGAGCCTCAAATACCAAAAAACCTCTCTGTGATGACCTACTGTTTTGCAGAGGGCAATGGGACCAGCGTGCTTTTTTCTTAAAAGAGAGAAGACAGCCATTGCCCCTCTACTGAGAAGGATCTAAGATTTATTTTTAACTTCAAACTTTTCTATGCCTCGTGAAAAAAGCTGAGTAATTCTATTTTCATTTAGGGGAGAAGATTATAAGAGGGAAAAATAGTCTGATACATTTTAGATTAGAGATTCTTCCCTAAGAACAGCGGCTGTCACAGTGTGGTGTCCCACGCCAAAAAAAATCTTCTTTTCCCCCATACTGTCAGGTGGGTCCAGTTCTCCACCAAATACATTTTCAAGAATTTTTGCGCTAAACTGAGAGTTCTCCAACATGATGCTTCTGGGAATTTAGATTACTCTCCCTCTGTCACTACTGGGATTAAGAACTCGTGAAGGTAGTCTGCATCACAGTGATATTGTAACGATTGCTCTGAAATGGAAAAATATCACACACCTGTGTTTTCATTCTCCAGCTTGAGACATACCTTTAGGAAGTCAGTTTCTGATGACATGTTTGGGCAAACGATGCCTTATCTGCATGCTTTTTTCATGTATCATCCTGATCTGGTAACTTGAATGCCATAACCAGAAAGCTATGTTAATTGGACATGTTTTTAAGTCAGCATAGTCCAAAACATATTCCTCAAAACTATCAGCCTCACAAAGCCTGCTTGTCTGTTTGAAAAGCTGGAGATGCTCCATCTCTGTTAGAGGAATCACATAAATTTTTTGTAACAACAAGAATCTCCAACCAAGATAATCTTAGCTGCATGGATATTACATATTTCTGTTTCCTAAAAATAAAAACCACTAACTATATGAACTGGTACTGTAAAGACAAGCACAAGTAAAAGAGTTCTACTGTTGCTGGACTCCTCCTCCCACTCGATTTTGGCAGTTAGCAAAAATACTTATTCAGTATTAAGTTACAGTAAAGAATTGTTGACTCTGGTGTAATTGAGAGCAAAGATAAAGTCAAGTCAATGGGGTTCGCTTCAGCTTGCAACATTTCAAAAAAAGCCTCTAAATTTGTTTGGATCATACAAATGAAAGCATACAGAAAACACTTGTTAAAAACAAAAATGCTCCAAACAAAAGCCTCTCCATAAAGTAATTTTTATTGAAATGCTCACAGTTGAGTTAGCATTATTTGCTTCCAATTTGGGCTTCATTCTAAATACTGTATGTTAACACACTTAGACCACTTCATGCCAAGTGCTTTACACATTTCTCTTTAATTAAATTTCTCCAAAGCATTAGATAAGCATTTGCCAATACAAAGAACACACTCTCAGAGGTCCTGGGTAAATCCCAGGCACCCCTGCAGTAACTAGAAAAATTCTCATTGACCTCATTGAAGACAGGAGTCTACTCTTTAGGTCTTTGCTATACATGGGTAATAAAAAATTATCTTTTACTTATGTATTAAGTTCTTAGGTACACTATTCTAAGAAACTTAGATCTTAATGAGGTCCACGCTATCATTTACCATTTCCATTACTAGTTAAAAATAAGAGTTACTTCAGAGTTCAATAATGTCTAGTTTCAAGTATGTTTGTAATTGCTGGAATATGCAACAGATCCCAGTTTAGATAAGCTTCTAGCCTGTGGATGGAGGTAGGCATTTGCTCTAATCATCTGCAATTTTACTGCAGAATTTGAGCACAGAAGTGCCTGTACCAAGCTCTGGGAGAAATGTGAACCATTAGCATTTAGGGATTCTCTTAACTGTACAGTGATATGTTCAGTAATAAATTATAGGTGATTAGGACATGGAAGTGGCTTTTAAAAATTAAGAAGATTTTAAATAACCTTTATGATCATTAATATAAGATCAGGCATAACAATTTACCTTTATTTAGTTATGAGATATTTTTCATCTGTGTGAAACGTTGAAGTGGGCTACACTTAAACTAGTTCCGTCATTCTTCCTCTCACGCAGTTTTTTGCAGCAGTTTTCTCCTCCATAACTCAGCCGTGCAGGGCTGTGGGGTCTGATGTTTCCGTTCTCATGCAAAAGAAAAAGGTAAATTAGGGCTGCTCCAGGACAGCACTGGTCAGAAAGGGAAAGAGCAGGAGCGGTTTGAGATGGTACCCACTCCTGCCACGGCTCTGCGCGACATTACCATCCTGCAGAAATGGAGGGGTTGTCTGAGTGCTGCTCAACTACCTCACTGCAAAGTTACTTTCCTAATTGATATTTTTTTCAAAGTTACTAAGATGTTACCTAGTTACCAGCTAATCACAGTGTGGTAACCATTTAGAGAAATCTAGATTTTTATTTACGACAAGGAAAGTGACCCTAAATAAATCAGTCTGGTGACATCTAAGCTGTCCAACTGTAAAATAGGATGAGACGCCACATGAAATTTATTTGAAGTGCTCAGACGAAAACTGCGGTATGAAATTAATTATGATTAGTCTTGACAACACTAATTCAATTTAAAATATGCTTAACTTGTTTAAAAACAAAACTTTAGATTCCCTTCGACTGCAATCCAGTCCTGAAGCCTGTGTTGCCTATCCCGTGCCTGATTTTCTGATTCGGTTGTAAGATTACTATTAATAGACCAGAAGTGGGGTAAAAAAAAAAAAAAACACAAGAAAAAAGTGAGATTACCTAATTCCACAAACACCCACGTTTGTTTATTTGCTTGCTTCGTTTTAGAGAAGCATTGTCAGAAGTTTAGTTTTCTGCCGGGGATTAATCTTTCCCTTTTGTGACTCTGGACCATCCATCTCTCCCCGCCTCCCCCGATTCCGGCGCGGGGTTGCTAAGCGACATGTTCTTCTCTTCTGTACTTTAGCAGAGAGGAACAGATCAAAGACACCCACAGTCCTGAATTATTTTATAAATGAATTTAAAGAGACACTCTCCCGTACTGTATTATGTAGGGGGAGATCAAAAGTTGCTCTATATACTGAGAGCATCTGGAGAATTAAACTGACGTCTTCTGGAAAATAAAAATGCTCTCATTACTGAGAACTATGTAATTTTTTTTTTTTTTTGCTTTTTCAGAACTAGACTATGAATTTATGCTAATTAATGTTTCTAGTTTTATGGCAGTCAAGACATTGAACGCAGGCCAGGCTGCATGTTTGTATGACTTTCAAAAGTAAGGTTTTCTGTCATCAAGTGACAAGCTTGCTGTTTTTTTAACTCTTTTCATCTCTTGCAAAAGAGTTGCCATTATTCAAAAATATTTCATTCTCTAAATTTTAAATGCTTTCCTGACTTACATGAAAGGCGAGAAAATCACAGGGTAAATTTCAAGTGATGCATCTTTAAAAGAATAAATGAAGATGAGAAAGTAATCTGCGTAAAACAGGCAAAAAAAAATGAGACACCAATATCTCAGACCTTTCTGAAAAGAATGAAAACCAAATGAATAATCTTTAATTAAAAAAGCTGGGGATACATAAGTTTAAACGTTACCCCTTACCAGACCAGCACTTATCTGGCATCAGCTCAGTCTGCCATTCTGTACAAGCTGTGGGATTTGTCAGAGCACACTGGCCGTTAAGGCAAGCCTTTCCTGAAACAGAAAAGGGAGGAATTATTTGCCCTCGGACCTACTCAGTTTCAAACACCATCGACGTTGTAAAAGGAAAAAACCAGCGCTTCGTAACAAAGTGCAAGAATCTTTCAAGACTTTCATTTCCAAAGACACCATCGCCGCACAGCCTTAAAAAAAAGGAGAGGAACACAAATAACGTGCTTGAAGCATTACCCGAGCAAGCGAGACAGATCACGTACATGGAAAGCAAAGCTCCCGGGTCAAATGGCTGCAAAAAAGGCATCTTGAAAATTGCACGCAAAATTCTTCCCATGTGCAAATCTCGTTGTTTTGTAACCAGCCACCTTATCTGCATAAACAAATGTCTCCTCTAAAGCAGTTTCAGGGGCTTGTTCACACAAACAGGTGCTCCTGCAACTACAGGCACAAAATCGCTGGCTTCAGGTATAAAGTGCACATAGATGATCTCACTCTCTCTGCAGCGTGTCTGGTCGCAGAGCAGAGCCAGCTCCTCGCTCTCGTCCTATGCCTGCAATCTCACATAACATTGAGGGTAGGTTAGTGATACCTAACACACTCTAGGACTGTAAAGGGATTCATCTCACATAAATCTTCACCAAAAAAAAAAATCAGCACATTTATTTACGTGCATTTTATTTTCCAATGAGAAAAACAAGCCGCCTTTTTTTCCTGCACCAGTAAAAGTCTCTTCAAAATTCTAATTGCTTAGATTTGGCATTTAAAATCCACTGTACTACAGTTAACCTATACTCTCATAAAAGCATGCATGTTAGAAAAGGGCTTAGCCAGCTTTTCCATTTCATTACTAGATATCTGTAACACGGGCAAGATGTGTACTTTACTCTCACTGATACAGTGTTTTATGTATAAACATCTTGACCACCACTACGTTGTCAGTGGTTAGCAGATTCGGTGTGTTTTGGCTGAATTTCTGAGGGGGAAAACTGTGACTTGCACTCTAAATATTTTTTCTGGAGAATGGATTCCTCAACAGACTATGGGCATCTTGTACAAAATACAAGTAAACATTCGGAAAGGAATTTAATGCTTCTGGCGGGTGCCGACTTGCCAGCCTTGGAAACCGAAATCCCTGTGACCTGCGGCACAAGCACGGCTCCGGCATTGTGCGCTCCGCAGACCGGCCGGGTCCCCCACCGCGGCACCGCTCCTCCTGCGCGGCTGCAACGATGAGGGAAGAAATAACGCCCGCTACGAACAGGCGCGCGGCTTGTTAGCGTTTGCGTTTCTGGAGAGCGTATTTAAACATCCTGACCACGCGTTGTCCTGAGATTCAGTTCGATCGAGCTAGTATTTAAGGTAAAATGTTCTGAAGCGGGGACGTCGTAAGGATTTTAGTTAATATTTATTACTAGTATATTTTATTAACATTTGTAGAATTTTGGCTAATGAATGTAAGTAATTTTGAATCCCTGCGCTTCTTTTCTTATTTGCAGGATGCTGTAAAAACATCTGCTGCAGCTGGGCAGCTGGATCACAGATGTGAGCAGCCAGGGCAGAGGTTTGGGCCCACGAACAAGAGATGATGCTTTTGATACGTGGGAGGGCGTTGAAGGCCATTGAAAACATTAATAATCTTACTTCACGTTTCTACAGTGCTTGGCCTGCTTACAGCACTACACAGGCTACTAGTAATTAGCGATCTGGATGTTTCTGAAATGATCAGCAGTATCATTTCGATTGTCATTAAAATACAATTAGCAGCCCTTTGAACTGCGCGCTGTAGTTCAGAACAGTCTAATTGGTGGCTCGTGGGCCGGATCTGGACAGCGGGAGGATTGTGTCTGCTTTTCTTCTTCCCTAACTGCACCCGCTCAAGGAGCACCTCGTCCCGGAGCGGCGGCTGTGCCCACAGGACGGACGTGGAGAGCCATTATGCGACTGGAAAGGCAGCGGCACAAAGTACCCCTTGTGTCCAGCCCACTGCCTTGAAAAGCCTGGGTTTTGTAGAGCTCATTTCAGCCTGTGAGCAGATTCAAGCAGGCACAGCCCCACAACTTTATACTTTGCAATTCAAATCAATTTAATTTTTTTTTGTTTTACTCGACTTTTAGAGCACAGCTTTGTGCAGCAAGAGTCGTAGGGATGAAGTAAGGGCAGTACATGGTAAGACAAATAACTGGGCGGTCTACATCTACGGCTGACGCGCTGGTAGACCATGCTGGCGTGTGTTTGGGTAAGATGAAGGATTTAGTTACTGTAGCAGACTGAAAGTGAAGGTCTGGCTTGGATGGTGTTCCCAAACCTGGCATCCATATCCCACATTTAGGTAGCTAAATCTGTCGCTTACATGCTTTAGATACTTGTGTTAATTGCATAAATGCCAACAAAAATGACATGTTTTTAAAGTGTTAGAAGTGTAAATAGCTGCTCTTCTGAAATGGCCACAGTATATATTTTTAGCTCCTATGTACTCTTCCGACAATACCACTTGCAAATGCATCGTTTTTGTTGTAGTATCTAGCGATAGTAATGTATTAGTATCTGTTTGTAATACTATTGATTCTCCCACATAAAGCGCTGTAGAATATACTTTAAATACTGGCTTTTTGTACGTCTCACACAACTATTCATTAATACCAAGGGAACAGCACGCTACTGTTCCAGGTTTTCTAAGAACCAGTGCCATTGCCCTCCACCAGCTCCTGTTGCCTGCTTCATAATGCCTTTATTATTTATGCTTTTACCCTTGAAAATTCAAATTTAGAACTGAAAATTTTCATGCTTTTGTTTTTTAAAAATAATTAAAGGCGGCGAATGGACCTGATGTAATCTGTATACTGTGTGCCACAGCTAAGTATCCACTGCTGTGAAAGCACTGCTTGTTCTCTGAAAGGAGGAATTCTTTCAGACAGCGTCACTTGCCCCCTCCTCTGCGAGGCCGCTTTTCCCATACACTCGGAGGACTCGCTGCCAGTCATTTTCTTGCCCTAAAAGTTTGCCGGAGCAGTATTGTCATTTACCCGATGCTTGCACAGGGTCTAGATCCTAACAGGTTGGCCTCTAAGTATATCAAAAGTTTTGCGCTCAGGTGTAGCAGTTGCTCTATTAAAGCACGATGGCTTTTTAATCATCTTTTCTTGGGATTGGTCCTTGGACTACATACTGCTCCATCTTAACGTGGGCTTCACAGCAGGCTTTCGGAGAAGTTCTTTTCTCTTCCTCTGCCATTCACATAGCAAGCAGCATGCTTTCAGATATGTCCCGTCTACAAAGGATGTCGGTGTTGGCCCGGCGTGTTTTACTAGTATTTGAATGGCCTAAAGAAATTATTTGGAAAGCAGCAGATGCCTTTGGAAAAGAGGGAAAGAGAAAAATAGACTTGAAGAGGATATTAACGGGTCAACTGGCCCAAGGAAATAGAAAAAAAGTGCAACTCAGAAGTGGTTGCCAACAAGCGGTCTTGTAATACCCGCCCAGGAAGATAACGCAGCTCCTCGTGATCCCATTTTTGTCTTCACTCCCTCTCTCTGCATTCACCATTCTATACAAGAAGCGTAAATTGTTGCTGAGTTCATTCAAATACAATACACTTCGTAAATCTGCTTTTTTCAAACACACAAAATAGGTATTGTCTCAGGAAGAACAAGAGACCAGGTACTCGAAAACATGATGCGGGGTTTATCATAGCCACAACTCTCAGAACAGGCGCTCCAGGGGAGCCGTTTGCTAGTGTTTTGCATAGGTAATTGTTAATGATAGTAAAATAGTCTGTCTGCTGGATAACGGACGACACACCACAACACAGGCCAACAACCGTAACGGGAGAAAGTATTACAAGGAGCTCACAGCAAAACTAAGCTGCCAAGTGAAATTCCCAAATAATACGAAGACACTGAAAAAAGAGTCTGTTCCACCACTGGTGTCTTTGCTGGGCTTCTGCCCCGGTGTCAGCCCTTTGGATTAGCCTCCTCTTCATGGGAAACCATCAGGGATAGCACGCAGAAAACACTCTGAATATGCAAGAACTCAGGAGGATTTAGCAATTTTGGGAAAGACTGACAGTTCTTAAATAACTTATTGCAATTAATGATGGGCCAGAAATGTGAGAAAATCTCCAAAGAATTAATCAAGAATCAACAGCAGTTTGTCTTGAGAGTGAAGGCGGACGCATGAAATAATAGAACAGCTTACCACAAAATGGCTTTTGACTGAGAGTGAAAAATGTCATGAAGAAGAACATTGGATTGGATAAATCTACATTCCGTTAAGAATTGGATTGGATAAATCTACATTCCGTTAAGGTAAATAAAAATGCTAGTAGGAGGAAAAAAAAAAGAAAAGGCCTCTTCCTGTATGGTCACCACCAGCACGTATTTGCATGAGGCAAGCGCAGGGAGAGCGGACTTCCTGAGTGCCAGAATAGCACCCCTACCTCAGATGGGCAAAGAAGAAGTAGGATTTACTGTCAACTCTCACAAAACATTAAAGGTCTATTAGGCCAGCTGGTAAGGGAGAATGAAAAAAACAAAAAATCCGTGGACTGCAGTTTCTTGTGCATCCTTACAGAAGCTTGAGAAAGGCACAAAGTCTACGTGGCCAATGCAAGAACCGCACTGAAAAGCAAAATAAGATGCTGCAAAGCGATCAGTCACCACAGTTCATAGTGGCCAGTGAGAAAGTGCAGAAGAATATTCTACTCCCCAGCACCAGTCTCCTGCAGGAGTTCCACGCTGTAGCAAAACAGAGTGGATGCGTACGCAGCCAACAGAAAAGGCTTGATACCAGCAAAAAGATGCAAGTTGTATTCACCAGGTATCAGTGCAACTACTTTCTCACTATTTGAAGTTATGGTGGAAGCTGAATTTCAAATTCAGTTGAAATGTTAGACCGGAGGAATGCTTGATGGGTGAGAGCAGATCAGCCAAAACTAAAAATTTCAGCAAAGTCTTCTTTGCAAGGAGAAAGTTTTACAAAAGAAACTGTGAGAATTGGTATTACCGAATTGTTGCTGGAAGAATAATATTCCTTCTTGTAGATGAAGAAAAAATTTAACTGTTAGCAATAAATCCATTTAAGCTGACCAATCATCTATGGGTTTCTGCAATCTTATGTCTTGCAGAAAGCTGAAAAAGGAAGAAGTTCCAGAAATAGACTGAAACTCCTCTGAGAGCTGATGCTGATGGAGAGACTGATAAGCATTTAAATGACTCAGTTAGGTGTCTCCCATATGCACATTTTTCTGTCTTAAGAGAAAAATGTTCCATCACAGGTATCATTGACATTTGAAAAAAGTTATTGTACGCTAAAGTGAGATGGTGTTTGTAGGTATTTTGGAAGGCTACAGGGAGGTACCTGAACATGGAAATTCTTCAGCTGTATAAATTTTGTGTGACTGTATATGGCTTAATATCACCAACCTAAGCTAAGAAAGGGATGTCTCACCTGGTAGCAGGTACTACGATACAAAATTAGAGCACGATTGTAATGAGTGATAAATTTTGTCCCTCAAAATTTTTTTAAACCAGAGTAATTTTTCTTCAATTTCTACTATTTTCGCAACTACTTTAGACTAAGTGGCAGGCATGCCTAAAACTTAAAAAAACCCAAACAAACAAAAGGAAATCATTTGAGATAACATACATACTGAGGATGAAGGTAAGTGAACCTGCAGAAGCGTCCCGGTAAAATTTTGCTGGTTTTATATAAATCACATGAACATTCCGCAAGCTTCTGCAAGCAAAATTTTTAATAAGTAGGTATGCAAGCAATATACCATGAGAGAAACAAGGGTCAGTTCTATTGCCGCGTGCTATTTACCCCTGCTACAGTCAAATGCTCCACATGGCAGGAAAGGGAAACAGGGCAGCCAATATTCGTAGCTAACAGCAGAATGTTAACATTTATTGGATGTTTATTTGCAAATGTCTGCATTTAAATTTCGTACCGAAATAATAGTATGAGAGACATATTTCACTTTGAGCACTGAAGTAACAACGCAGAAAAGTATCTTGTCTACAGGACGAGCCCGTGGCTGCTCGCAGACCTGGCAGTAAGGAGGAAGGCTGGGAGTTTTTCTCCTGCAGCTGCAAGAACCGGGAAGTTCTGGGGCAGCAGCTTCACGCTGAGACACACCAGGGTAAGAAAGGAGGAGAAATATTAAGGGAAATCATGTAAAACAAGTGCTTCCCATGGATAATACATGTATCAATTTTGCCTAGGCAAATGTACCTATCAAGGTTACCGTGGATAGCCTATTCCACAGCCTATGTCACCTCACAGTGGGACCGAGTTTCGTTAACAGAGGAATCAAGACTAAAATGATAACATTCATCTCTATGTTCTTGCCCTGACATGGTTATTCATTAGGAGTTCTTCCTAATGACTGTTCAGTTCCTTCCTTCTAGGGAGCCACTCCTAATTCTCTTCTATTCAGGTTGGATAATGAGTCACTGACTTTAATATTAATCTTTATTAACCCTCACACAACCAACATATGGGAACAGTGAAATGTGTTGTGTCTCAGCGCTGAGAAAGCAAGCTTTTCAATGCCTTTTCCTCCATGGCGCCATTTTCTTATATGCAGATAGCGCGGCAATTCCTGCAGGCTTTCTGCCACTGGTTGATGAAAAAATACCCTGTTTGTCTTCATGCCTTTGGTTAATTGCTCTTTAAGTCTATCGTAGTCTACCTGTTTTCCAGTGTAATTTTGCTTTCCATAAATTACACTTCTTTTCTGTTGCCTTCTTGCCTGGCCAAAGTTTTAGTTGCAGCAAAACAGCTATCTGTGTCAAATAATTTCCTGAAGCACCTTGTCTGCTCTTCTGTTTTTCCTCTCTCTTTTCTTTTGGAGACGGAAGGTTGTGTTTGTGGGTGGGCACGTGAGCCCGGCAGCATTCAGTTCTGCTGTGTCTGCCTAACTCCATGGGAAGTGTCAGGACGTTAACAGCCAGGTTTCCGGTGGGAGATGCTTTTGACTAGTTTTCCTTCTTAAACAATAACAAAACAAAAAAAAACTTAGGAGATATTTTATTTACACATGATTTGCCATTCCTAAGACTATTGAACCTAAATATCCTGTGAGACAATTAATAACTCAAGTATTGAATTCTTCTTGAATCGGCTATTGCTCACTTCTTAAGACTAATTAGAGAATGGCCTGTCCTGTTTTTTATCAAACTTTGTACTCCGTTTGGTTAGAGCGTTGAATACACGTAGGTATGTCTGATCACCTGCTTTTTATGCACTTCATGTATGGCGGTACTTGTTCTTTGGACCAAATTTTGTTGGTTTTGGGGATGTTTGAAATTTTAAAGTTCTTTCTCCTTTCCTTGTATTAGCACTGTTGGTCTACTACCATGTTTTGTCTGTCTTTCAAAGTGTTCTACAGTTTTT